>NC_141137.1:116694824-116845732 GCF_053477565.2 Lygodium microphyllum | reverse complement strand
GAACAATCTTATTGATTGGGAGCTAAAGATTACATGGGAGAAATCATATTACACAAAGATTTCTTGAAGTTGGTCTTATAATATTCAATCTTGGTCAATTGATGGTGGTTTATGCTGAATGTTGATTGGTTGGATTCATCTACTACTCATCATCAACAGTAAAGAGGTAATTCTATTACTTTCAGCTTAGTCTCTCTTTTCATCCAATTGTTGAACCAATCCTATTGTTCATAAGAGAGATTGAGTGTAATAGAACCTCTTAATTTCCATTGAAGGGCATGTAGAATTTAGCCTAGGACTAATTATGATTACTTGATGAATTTCTTTCCTGCCCATCCAAATGTTGATGCTAAATTGATTGCATAAATGCTACTCACTACCTAATTAACTTGGATTTTTGTTGGATAATTGAACATGATGCTATAGGACTAACATAATGATGAAATAGTAAGTAGGAATATTGTAAAAGCAGTGAGTCACTACAAAAGGGTAATGCCCTATCCATATCCCTTTCAATTCAGACATTTCCTAATACCCAGTTACATCTCATTGGAGAATTTAAAGGCTTTTTCAGTCAATGCATAACATCCTTGTCTGATTAGCTATTAGAATGTACTTACCATGTTGGTTCCCACGACGAAAAGTAGATGCCAGGTGAGTCAGGAAGACAAAAAAGAGGTAACCCTCCCTTTCCGATTAAGACCCTGAAGGGGTGTATAACCCGGCTTGAGCTAGAGCTCTACATACCCCTCTTGTCTCGAAGCCCATGAAATTTTCAAATTTAGGACAGGTACATTTCCCATTGTTAAATTTTGGTAGTAGTACAAAAGTGATTAGCCCTATTCAGGGTACCATAGGTGGTTGAAGGTTCCATTAGAACAAGATTGGAAGAGGTGCAGAGCATCTCCTATTTTGAGGATACCTACAGGTGTCAGACATAGTTTTTACAAATCATACAGTAGGTACATACCAATCTATAGATTATCTTTGAGCCCTACTGGTGCCCCATAACACTCTTATAGTTGCTATACTATTTTAAAAGGGTTTCTTCTACTCAAGCTATTCCTATAGGGTCAAATAGTGTACATAGAGGTGGTGGACAGGGTATATGAAACTCTTGTTCAGACCTCAAGATTCAATTATAGAAAATTATTTCCTAATCCAAATTGACAACTTGATAGCTCCTTTTGAAGAGGGGATCCTAAGCTTTGATTTGAATAAAACATTTTGGCAATCTGATATCGAAAGCTCAAGTTATTGCTGATTTTCTAACACTAGGTATATTGAGACAGCACCCAGACAACATATTTTGAAAGTGAAAGTCTGGGTGCTGACTCAATATACCTAGTGTCAGAAAATCACCAATAACTTGAGCTTCCAATATTAGACTGCCAAAATGTTTTATTTAAATCAAAGCTTAGGATCCCCTCTTCAAATGGAGCTATCAAGTTGTCAATTTTGATTAGGAAAGAATTTTCTGTAATTGAATCTTCAGGTCCACCCAAAGTATCCAACCCAATTTGGATACTTTGGGTGGACCTGAATCTTCAGTTCTATGTAATTGAATCTTTAGTTCCACCCAAAGTATCCAACCCAAGTCCATATCTTTTGAAATTTAGTATATTTCCATTTAATAATCTTTCCATAAAGTTATTAGCATTGGGATTGGTGTTATATTCTGGGAAAAATAGGGATTAATTGACAAACTGTCTACTACTACATCACTGTCTCTCCTAATGGCCAAGAATAAGAAGAAATACCCCATTATTGAAGCATTAAATGGTGGTATCAAGGACTTTAAAGAGGATAAAAATTATACAAGTGAAGCCCATAATGTTGAACAAATAGATGAAGATTTCAGCATTGGGATCGCTTACAACACACATCAAGGATGGCATGATATACATGAAGTGAATGTAGTGAACGATTACCTTTTACTGTCAAAAGAGTTGGGACATGTCAATGAAGGCCTTTCTAAGGATTTGAAGACTTTGAATGAAGGATTAATACATATGAATCAAGGTTTGTTGCAATGGATGACACAAGTAAACAGGGGAGTCTCTAATTTGCAGCAAAGCAACAAATCTTTATTCCAAGAACTCATTTCAGCCATAAAGGAAATTGGGAGCAAGCCACAAAGGGAACCTCAATATATTGAAGATTCCCATGCAATTACCTTTGTTGGTAATCCTTCCCATCCAAACAAAGAGAATTCTCAACTAGCTATGCACACTTTTGAAAGGGAAGAACTATCTAGAGTGAGGAACAATCATCACCCTTCACAAATCCATGGCATAGACATGAAGGAGAACAAGACAACACTCGATGGGATAATGGATGTGACCCCTTCTACAATACTACTTATCATTAGCCCTCAAATGTACAAAAAGAAAATATAGTCAACAATCAAGTTCATGAAGGTGGAAGGTATGATGAGTGAAGATCAGCCCATGACATCCCAAACCAAGAGCATGTTTCAAATGGTCAATCCTCATCTCATAGTTTTGGGCCACCTACTTTTAGGAAAAACTCATGGAACAAAGATTCATGGAAGCAATGTTCTTATGGGTAGCCATCTTAACAATGAAAAAGAATATAAGGAAAAGATCAACACTAATTTCAAAGGGGATAACGCTTCACCTTCAGAATGGGAGGAGTGGATTAATAAGCTTGAATTGTACTTCACCCTTTATTTTAGAAGTGAAGAAGCCAAGATTTATTTCGTGGCTCTTCATCTTGAAGGTTACTCCCATACTTGGTGGTGTTACATACACAAGATTAAAACTTTGTCACGTGCAAGGAGTTCATAACCTCAACATAAGCACAAGAAGAAAACAAAAAAAATAAAAAAAGTGAAAAAGCTCAAGTCAGGACCTAAAAGAGGTGACTAGGAGGAAATCAGACACAACAAAAGAAGCAAGAAGGAAAATGGTCGACAGTGCAAGGGCGGCCTCAAAAGCTAATACAAAGGCAGAAGCATATTCTTAAATGCAAGGCACCCCTAAAACTTTTTGTAAAATAGCGCTAGCCTCCCTTCGATACAAATTGTAAAGGTAGATGGGCGGTGGAAAGGAAGTTAGGAAGATAGGAGGACTGTGGGAAAGAGGGCCGAGACTAGCCATGCAAAAAAGGGGATGATCGCCCAAAAGGGATTTAGAGTTTTGTATATAAAGTTAAAAAGAGAATGAAGAGCTCATTCTTTGGTGTGTGGAAAAGTGGACTCTTCTTCTTCTCTTCTTCTCTTCTCTTGCTTGCTTGTGAGTGCTTGGGAGGGAGTGTGAGTGAGTGAGGGAGTGAGTGTGTGAGAGTGAGGGATCTTGGAGGTGAAGCCCTCCACCATCTCCTCTCTTCTTCTTCTCTTTTCTTCTCTTCTCTTGTTTCGCACATAGCTATGGAGGATGGAGCTTGGAGGAAGAGACTTGAGGATGCTTGAGCTTGCATCACGAGAGCTATCGAAGTGCTTGAGAGAGGAAGCAACTCAATTGGGCATCAAGGTAAGCTCAGTACACTTGCAGAGAGGGATAGTGCATCAACTATGTGAGAGGTAGCCATTAGTACTCGCTTGAAATGCTTGAATAATAAGTGGTCTGTGGGACTTGGTGGTTGAGCTTGAGCTATTGAGCTCACCTCTACATTTTGGTTCCATTTCCGAGACCAATGGATTCAAGCTTGAGCACTTACACGCTTCGAATCGAGCGTCGATGTAGGGTAGTAGGGTCCACTGCTCTTTGTAGGTGGGATATTTGGGAGTTTGATCTTTGAAACAAATAAGTATTTTGTGTTTCTGATGATTAGGCAAGTAGGAGAAATCATTTCAATGCTTTCCTTTTGATTTTTATTGCATTTAGAGTAGGTAGGATCGAGGAATCGAAGCAGGGAAAGCCTTAGGGTTGCTGCTATAAAACAGGCCCAAATAGGCCACAGATCAGGAAAAAATGAAAAAAAGGAGTGCTCAAAAGGGTTTAAGTCATCAACAGAGTGATTGGAGAGTTCAAGGAAGAGTTTATAACCCAAGAGGCCAAGGAAGGACTCATTTGCAATTGTTGTATTCTGAGAGAGTGAGAGAGAGAGAGAGAGAGAGAGAGAGAACCTATTGCTCGCATTTGATCGATCGACTCACCCAAGCATTGTTAGTGCATTGCAGGTATGCACAACTCTTCTTCCTTGTCTATGGCTTTGATCTAGAGGTGCTTACTACGAGGCATGTGATAAATTGCATGATTTGAGCCAATTATTGTTGCATTGGCCAAAATCGTGCCGCATTTGGCCCTCACGGTCTGAGCGATGGCAATTCTGGGCCTTGTCCTGGAATTGGCCCTTGAATCTCGTATTCGTCCATTCATCCCATCACCATTCAGACCCCCACCGCTGGGCCCAGTCGATTCTGTCTGAAATCGACCCATTCGAAGATCAAATTGGCATTCAATCCAATTTATTCAACCCTCAAACAACCCAATCGAACGGTCCAAATTGGACATTTAGCCCAATTGCACTCGGCCCATCCGGCCCTTGTCCACTCGGACACAAGACAAATCTATCATTTAGCCCTTGCAATTCAGACCTGTTGGGCCGAGTCTGGATTTTTCTCAATTTTTGACTGAAAGACCTTAGCTGACCTAGACCATTGTCTTACAAACCCTGAAGCCCATATAGACACTTAGAACACCTTTCTGGCACTAGAAAAATGTAGATTTGTGAAAGTTTAAGTGACTCTAGCCAACCAACTAGGAGTCCAAGCCACTAAGTAGCACCAGATTGAGTCATAGACCCTGATTTAGCTGAATGACATAGCACGGATCCTAGGACCAGTAAGAACGGCTGGAAATTGGGTTTGTGGCTTATCAAACCAAATTTGTAAACAAGAGTGTGAGAGTCACATAGTCACTTTGCCTTCGCACTTGTATTGTTTCCTAGCACTTGAAGTACACCTAAGAAAATCCAAAACCCTGATTGCACACAGTGCACGAAAAAGAGTACACACACACATTGAGTGACTGTAAATTGAGGATTGTTTGTAATTAACAAGGAACTACCCCAAACATAACCCAAGAATGAGCCCACCAATAGGATAAGATTTGGAGACATAGTCGGGTGATCAAAACCCCAAGCATAGGACCAAGCTGAGGACACAACAGGGAGTCTAAGAGGAATAGACACCATTGGAGGAGTGGATCTACCCAATCTAATCAATCTCATCAATAACTTGGTGGGAGAGAGACTGCGGACATGGCAGAGACAAGCACTAACCATGAGTGAGACGAGGAGCTTGACCTAGGTAGTCTCCCAATGACACAAATCCAGCAGCTAGTCATCACAAATTATGATCCACAAGCCCGAACATACCACCACGATAGGACGTCTGAGGATGTCACAATAGACCTAGGCGAGGAGAGGAGACTAGGGCACGAAGCTTTGTAAATCTTGGTGACCTACAATAAGGAGCAACAAGCCAGGAGCTTGCGACATAACACGGAAGCATGTGAAATTTAGAGGGTGCTAGTGCTAGAAAATAGGAATAGGGCAGGCCTTGATGGCGAGAAGGAAAGAGCGCTAGAGGGAGATCTTATGCTAAGTGACCTTCTCATAAAGTGATTGTTAGACAATGCTCCCGCCAAGTGAGGTGCCACTGCAATGGCAACCTTTTTTCTTACAAGATTAGGGGTTACTTAGGGCTCCAAGAGCTACTCTAAAATCCCTATAGTTAGATGATGACCCTTATAGCTTCATGGAGCAATTTGAGCAGGTCTATGAAGCCAACGGCCTCAGCAATCATCTCGCTCAACAATCACAAGCCTTTGGCTTATGGTTAGGCGACATGGGAAGCACTTGGTACACCAGTCTAGATGCTACATAGCACAATGACTTCAATGACCTCAAGAATCTCTTCATTAAGAGATTCTCAAAGGCTGGATACTCAGACAACCTGCTAGTATGACTGATGAATGTCAATGAGAGGGATAAGGAAGATATCTAGGATTACGTGACCCACGTGAGGAGTCTCTTCCAAAGAATCTCGACTAGCAAGCAACCAACTGAGAGAGCGGTGTCCACATTATTTACTAATGGAATATGAAGCAAAGAGCTCTGCAAGGCCTTGGCCAGAAACTCGAGCTTACAATGAGAAGCGTTGACGAGAGTGTCTTTGAAGAGGCCATTAGAGTAGATGACCAGCTCAAGGAGAAAAACTCTAGGAGCTCGAGTTAAGAGGAGACTATCTCTAGGAATTCTGAGAGAGCTTCGATGGCGAGTGAAAGATCAGGCCCAAGTACTCAGGATAAAGGCAAGGGCACTAACTCAAGCCAGGAGCTAGTGTAGATGAAGATGGAGCTAGCTAGATTACAAGAGATGATGAGACGACCAACACACTATTGGAAGAGAGGGAAAGACAAAGAGTGGAGCAGAACCATGAACTTGAAGCTCATCTTCATTATCTTCTCATTATTCATTACTTGACTACTAACTGAAAAAGAGACTACAATAGGTTTTACACTAACCATCATGTAACTATGGTTAGATCAAGTCTACACTGACTTATTCAATGTCACACACATGTACAGCTGTGTCACTCAGTCACACAAACATTAAGAGATTCAGGTGGAGCTTGATTTCTAACACTTCCCCCTCAAGATCAAACAATCTACAATACTCCAAGTAGCTGCCTAAAATAGATGAACTTTTCTTTACCAAGTGATTTGGTAAAGATATTCGCTACCTAGTCTTCAGTCCTCACATGCATCAAGTCAATCTGCTTTGCTAGTATCATTTCTATGATGAAATGGTAATGTACTTCAATATGTTTAGATCTTGCATGGTAGATGGGATTGCTTGCAAGCATCACATTGCTCATATTATCACAATGCACCTTCACTTTTCTGTCCAAGTGTATCCCCAAGTCATTCAGTAACTTTAGCAACCAAACAACTTCACAGGCCGCTAAGACCACACCCTTGTACTCACCTTCTATACTAGACAATGCAACTATAGGCTATTTTTTACTTTGCGAATTGATCATGCTGTTGCCCAATCCAAATGCATATCCACTGGTTGACCTCCTGTCATAGGCACAACCAGCCCAATCAGCGTTAGTGTACCCTATCAAGTCAAGGGATTTTCGATATGCATAAAATAGCCCATAATCTGTCGTGCCCTTTACATATCTCATGATTCTCCTAACTACATCCAAAAGTGGTTTGCAAGGCTTCTGCATGAATTGGCTGATCAGCCCCACAACATAGCTCAAGTCAAGTCGAGTAATAATCAAGTAGATCAAGCTGCCCACCATCTGTCTATACATGGTAACATTCTCTATCTCAATCCCAACATCAATCTACAGCTTGACATTTTGGTCTAGGAGTATCCATAGCCTTACATTCAGCCATACCATACTTTTGTAACATGTCATAAGCATACTGCTTTTGCCATAACAATATGCCTTGAGACGTAGACAGTACCTCAATTCCCAAAAAATATTTCAGTTCGCCAAGATCTTTGACTTTGAATTTAGCATGCAATAATGACTTTATTTCAACAATCTTGCTCTCATAATCTCTAGTAATGATTAAATCATCGACATAGACAACCAGAAACACATAGCCATGATCTGTCTACTTCACAAATAAACTGTGATTTGCATCATCCAATCTAAATCCATGCTACTGTAAATAACTGCTAATTTGAGCATTTCAAGTTTTGGGTGCCTATTTCAGCCCATATAATGCCTTTTTAAGCTTGCATACATGTGTTAGAAAATCCAGATGCACATAGCCTTCAGGCTGCTCTATATAAACTTCTTCATGTAAGTCACCATTGAGAAATGTATTTTTTACATCCACTTGCCATAACTTCTAGCCTTTAGTTGTTTCCAATGCAATGATTGTTTTGACTGTTGCCATTTTAGCTATAGGTCTGAAAGTCTCCTCCTAGTCAAGAGACCATACTCTTGTGCATACCCTTTTGCGATCGGCCTTGGCCTTATAGTGTTCCAATGACCCATTGGAGTTGCATTTAACCTTGTACACCCATTTGCAGCCAATGGATGCTTTGCCTTTAGGAAACTAAACCAAATCCCATGTTCCATTTTCAGCCAAAGCTAATTACTCTTTGTCCATGGCAGCACACTAGTTCTCATCTGCAACAACTGCCGCATCAAACTTAGTGGGTTCTTTGAAACATGTCACCTTAGTCGCATAGGCATAATGATAGATTGAATATCTAGTGTATGTGTACTTGTCAATTGGTCTTCTGACCCTTTCTTCTGACCCTTTCTCACCTCCTCAACTATGGCTCACTCTAAGCTTGTCTCTCATGAGGCAGTAAATATTGATTCTGCCTTGCACCAAGAGTCATAACAGAAGGAATCCCCAATTCACTGTCCAAGCTATCATTGCTAGACAGCTCATAACTAGTAGTAAGTGGACTTGTTACATCTTCAAACATATTTTCTTTTCCCTTATCCAATCTCCTCCTCATTGACATGTTCATGTTAGTGGACGGAGTAGTGCAATTCCGCAACAGTCCTGACCAAAGACTCACTGTAGATGACACATCACTTGTCGGACCACTCATAGATTTACTAACTGCAGGGGTATTTTCAGCATTACTTGTGCTGGCTGATCCTTTAGTAGCCACTGCAACTGGATTCCCATACCAAGAGGCCAGCTTGTCAAAGATAACATCTTTGCTTATGAATGTCTCATGAGTAGATGTCACATAGCACTCACAGGCCTTCCTATCTTGTGCATAACCCAAAAATACGCTCTTGACAGCCTTAGGATCCAATTTCTTCCTCTTTTCATTAGGAATATGCATGTACGCGATGCACATACATGACTAAAGCCATTATACTTGAATTTGGGCAATCCAAGTACCACTTCCTTCTACTGCACAGATTTCAGCTTTTGTACATTAACATGGCCAATCCTCTTATGCCAAATCTCAACATCTTGAATAGCACCCTCATCATGTGCAAACATGGTTGCCTTAAGTTATGGAATGGATGCATCCAAGGTAAACATCTTGCCATCCCTTCTTCTTCGAGTAATTAATTTGCAGCCATTATCGTATTCTTCAATAAAGCAACCATCTTTATTTTATCTAACCTGCAGATTTTGTTCTACCATCTATCCCACTGACAAGAGATTCTTAGTTATTGATTGTACATGCAATACATCATGCATGCTCTTTTTCTTGCCATCAGACATCATCAACAAAACAACTCTTGTGTGCTGAATGTCATGATGCGTGTCATCCTGAGTACAAACATAACCATGTGAACCTGCAACCAACTCATCAAACCACTCTCCATGGGGTATCATATGGTTAGAAGCCCCAGAGTCAATGTACCATCTCTCATCTTTGTTCTACCTAGGTGCATTCTTGGACACATGCTGCATGGCAAATAACTTGTCACCCTACTCATCATGAGCACCATTAGAAGACGCATAGTTCCCATGTTTTCTGCCCTTAGCCTTCATACCTACCTGCTTCTTATGACAATCATTTGCAATGTGCCCATATCTGCCACAATAATGGAAGTCCTTCTCCATGTTAGATTGATCATTCAACTACCAAGATCCACCACCTCTGCCTCAGGGTGATCTCCCCTGCCTCTAAAGCCGCCTAGCCCTGTGTATTTATGCCATGCCAATTGCTCAGCTACTGCTGTCCATAGGTTTTTTATGTGTCTCCACAACCTCAAAAAGAGCCATGACCTCTGCCGTCTATGTCGCCTCTACCATAGTGGCTAGAATAAAGGATAATGTCTTTACTTTGAGATGTACTAGAACCCCTGTTCAATCCAAGCTTCACTTCCTCATGCAACAACAAGGCAAGCAATTCATTCTAGTTAGGGGGTTCAGATCTAACGGAAATAGATGTATCAAATGATTTATATTCCTTGCCAAGTCCATTCAATGTGATAGCAATCATATCATCCTCAGATACCTATGATCCAATAGTGGCAAGCTGGTCAACTATGGTCTTTATCTCTGTTGTATAAGCGTGGATGCTTCTGCCATTCCTAAACATGTTGTTGAATTATTGTTTCAGTTGAATCTTATGTGCATGTGTTACATTTCCATAGTTCTTCATGAGTATGTCCCAAGCATCCTTCAAGGAATCACATCTAGTGATCTGTATTGCCATAGCATTAGATATACATAAGGAAAACCAATGCAGCACTTTGCATGCTTTCTCTGTCCACTTTTTATGAGCGCTTTTCTATTCATTAGTTGGATTCTTCTCAGACACTTCAGATTTAGCCTCATCACTTGTACATAGGTCCCATTATCCTCTGTCAACCAAAAATTTCTTCATTTTGAATTTCCACAAAGCAAAATTCTTGTTATCCAACTTCTCACCAACAATCTGGGTAATGTTGTTAGTGCCCAGTGCATTTACCATGTTGTAACAGACTATGTCTGTGATCAATGCCTGACTACTTGCAAGCCAACAAGTATCATTGACCAAGTGCAGTCTTTGATTATTTATGATAGTTTTTTGCAACAAATTCATTGTTAAAACCAAGGTATTTCAGCCCATCAAAATGTCAAAAACACCCACCAACATGTGGCATAACCTGTAGGTACATCGGTCAATACATATACCATGTAGTAGTTGTAACTCTGTATCATGCAACCTTACTGCCAAGATACATACATGAAGTCTGAAATCTATAAACTATCAGTGCGACCAGTAGTTGATTCGCATCTAAAATTGAGATGTATACATGTCATACATGCTCCAAAACCTCCATGATATCTTCTAGTGCATATAGGGTTCCATACATGATCATTTGGGCATAGATTAGTTGCACATACAACAAGTACAAGTGTCAAATAACTTGCCTATAGGTTTCACTCAGCAAATAATTAGCAAAAAAAAGTTGATCTAACTCCAAAATGTCTTCAAATTACTTCATACATTTTCTTCAATGTGTTGGGGTCAATACATGACCATACATACAACCATAGACACTCTGTCTTCAAGAAGCCAAGTCATAGATTGCATTTACAGTTTGTATCCAGCCAAGACAATGTAACTACATTAATTCGAGCTCTTGATTTTAGTTTTTAGTAGTATTTAGTGCTTTTCTTAATGCTCCAAAAATTCCCCAGTCATATCCCAAGCCATACACTTGATAGAGACCAATCAATGTCATGTAATGTTTCAGGCAAATACAAATGCTTGCTGTTCACACACTTGTGATAGTTTTCAGCCTGAGAAAGGCTTCCATATTTGAATGTTTTTATCTCCAAACTTCAGGTCCAAGACTCAAGAGTCAATACATATGTCCTTCACCGTGAATATATGCTTCAATGAGTGTTCCTATGTATGTTAGAGAGCTTCAACCTCTAACCAAAGCCATGTATGTGTTGTATGCTATCTATGTACAGTAGTTCAAGTCTTTTCCTAGATCTATATACCTATATTTTAGTTTATATCTCTTCCCGTAGCCAAGCATTGGCATGTCAAGCCTTCAAAATACCATCTAATGTATGCAAACAAGCATTAGACCACACCATAATCACCTTATGTGATGGATTACAATCAATAGAGGCAGCCTAAAAAATAGACACAATCATGCTAACAGGTCTAGAGGTTGCTGTTGCTGCTTGTGTAGTTGATGAGATGACAAATGCACCCTTAGAAGTGCTCAAAGAATCCTTAGCAAGCTCCCAAACAAGCTATAGCAACCACTTGAGCAATGAGAGATAAGAAGAACCAATGCCTACCTTTACAATGGACAATGGTAGCCTTGCCTCTCTTTAGGGAACCTAGATCTTCACTTTCTCCAGGTCTTCTTCACTGCCTCCTACTCCAGAGAGCCCACCTAACATGGTTCTGATACCATATTAGAAGAGAAGGAGAGACATAGAGTAGAGTGGAACCATGAGCTTTAGCTCATCTTCATTATCTTCTCATTATTAATTACTTGACTGCTAACTGAAAAAGAGACTACAATAGGTTTTACACTAACCATCATGTAACTATGGTTAGATCAAGTCTACACTGACTTCTTCAATGTCACACACATGTATAGTTGTATCGGTGTCTGTCAGCCACACAGACATAAAGAGATACACGTGGAGCTTGATTTCTAACACACCCCCTCACATCCAATGCATGTATTGCGATGGAAACCACCTACCAACTGAGTGTCATGACCCTCGATTCTGATCTTGTGCCAATTGTGGTAGGTTCAACCACGATGCCATGCATTGTAGACCACTGAGGAGACTCTTGTACTCTCAACCATACAATCATCCATACCTAGCGAATAGGCCGCCAAAATTCTTCAAGAGCGGGAGCCCCATTGGCTCTCCGGCACCCAATGACACCAAGCCAGCAATTCCTTGGATGGAGATAAACCCTACGGGCATACCTAGACCACTTGGACCCTACGTGACCCATCCACCAGTGATGCCCCAGTCCACTACGTGGAGGAGCTGAATGACAAAGAGCCTTACGTACACCCTTACATCTCATATGATGAAGAGGAAAATGCAATCCTTATGGACTACTGACGAGTACCAGCAATGGCATTAGGTAGAGGGAGAGATAGACCCTTAGGAGGGCAAACCCAAGAACCAATCACATGCTGCCCAGGACATATCTCTTCAGGCTGCCCTGAATGGGAGCAAGCAAATCAAGATAAGACTTATCAGAGATCTGCTGAATGCAAAATCACACACCTCTTTGTTGATTGTCCTAGATGAAAGCCCTTAGATAGCCATCATCCCCATTGGGATTGTTCGGTGTTGCGACACTCAATGGGGAGGCCACACCTATCCTATTGTGTGTCATGACCTGCTTGCGCACATACAAAGCAAGCTAGCATATCATTGCTAGGGCCTAGCAACTTAGATGCAGCCTCAATCGGAAAGAGGAGCCATAGGAGGAGGAAGAAATTGGGTGCAAAGGTCACGTTGAAAACAGAGAGTGACACAATGTTGCATGTGGGAAAGAAAGTGACAAAAGCAGAAGCAGAAACGTCAGCCCCAAGGATGGCTGAGAAGGGAAGTGGGAAGGTCGGGGAGACCCCAACTGAAGGCACCAACTCAAAGCCATCGAAAAACTGAAGGAGTGGGTGAAAGAAGCCTAGGAACACCTAAAAGACACTAAGCCCATATTGGAGGACGAGATTGAGGATCTCTTAAAAGCATTAGCACACTAGTGTCACCTCCACGACCAAAATCTAGAGATGTGACTACACCACAAGCAGTGATGCATAAACAAAGCCTAAATGCTATGGGCCAGTGAATCAGCCAAGGGCATTGGCTAGGAAGCATAGGGATAGGAGAGCGGCAAGTAGCTAGTGATCTCCTCACCATAACCACCTTGTGATGCTTAGCATGCTGGTGTTGTGGCGAGAGCTGAAACAACATGTTGAAGGATCAATGGGGCAAGGCATTGCAAACTTGCACAAACATGACATAAAAATGCAAATACTGAGTCTGACAAAGCACTCAGTGCCAAAATCCTTACATGTCAATGCTTTCTAGGAGGGCATTGAAACGCATGATGTCTTGCCGGTCTTAGCTCTAGGCGATACCACAAGGAAAGGATTTGTAGACACGAGAGTGAGAGTCAATGTGCTAAGCTATGCAGTGCTCCAGACTTGGGGTAGCCCACTAGTTGAGACAGCCATGTTTAATGTCACTCTAGCTAATGGAAAAAAAGTGAAGCCATTTGGTGTGTTAAAGAATTGGCTAATAAAAATCATAGGATTCCAATTCTTAGTCAATTTTATAGTCATAAAGGGAGTGGACTATGATATCCTATTAGTCCGACCCTGGATGTGCAATGCGAGAGTCATAGAAGATTGGGACAACAGACTAGTCTTCCTAGGCAATCAAACAAAAGCAATAAGAGTAGAGACATCTAGAAGACCACACCGATCAACCTAGATACCATCTCCACTATGGTGAAGGGTGATGGCCAAAAAAGAGAACCTTACAGGCCACTGACTAAGTATATCCCTTGCCCTAAGGATGAGCAAGATTGGATGCATGTCCTTGCTACAATCGACTTGTCATTCTTGAACAATGAGGAATGCGAGCAAGCTGTTAAAGAAGTTTTGGCAAGACCTAAGAAGAGCCCTTAGTGGCAATCCACATGATGGCTAGGAGTATGTAGAGAGGACCTAACCCAATCTCATTCCAAGTACCAAATAATAGACGAGAGCTCCATGAGATCTTAGAACACCTCACTGACAAGTTAGCTGGCAACCCATCAGCAAACCTTAAACCACTCGAAGATCTCTTGAACAAACCTAAGTGGTGATGGACCAAAGTGCACGACTTAAACTTGATGTACAATTTGGGCCTTAGCCACACAGACGAGAGAGATGTGACATGTCAAGACCTAGGAGACGATGACCAATAGCTCTAACGATGAATATGAGGACTGTTTTTCCTTCAGTGGATGAGAGTGAAGGATAAATTGACATGATAGAATATGACATGGAGGGACAAGTGATAGAGCAAATACGAGCAGACTCCAAGCCACATAGGGAAAATACCTTTAGAATCGAAAGAGGAGTCATGCGCATGGATTGTGATTGCACCTGGTTGGAGCACGTAGGTGCAATAGACTTTGAGTAAGCCGCCTAGCCCAACCAAGTGCCACGCCATTTCTTAAGACGGATTCACCATCGAAGTTACAACCAATGGGAGAGACTCCCTCTTCTGGCGAAGACGGAGAGTTCGATTCTGAATCGGAAGTAATCTTAGAATAGTGATCCTGAGATACCTCAACCTTCCAAGACTAGACGCACCAAGGGGAACTTACTTGGGTAAGTTACTCATGAATATATGTGTGCATCATGTGCGTTCAAAATAATGTATTTTTAAAATACCATTTTTATATATTTTTTACATACAAAAGGATATAATATAAAGGGGTTATATACAGATTGAATAGAAAAGGGTTATGTTTTATTTCAAAAAAGTTTACTGATAAAGATATTTATAAATAGGCCTTGAATGCACGTGATGTAGAGGATATACATATAGTAACTTCCCCGAGGGGACTTACCCATCCACCTTAGGCACCGTAGATTAAAGGAGGGAAGAAGGAAGTAGCCTAAGCATGTGCAAGCAGAGAAGTAAAGAACACCGCAAGACCTACCAAGGAGATTCACCAAGTTCAAGAAAGGTGATAGGGTAGTGATCTTGATGGGAGCTGAATAGTAGGGAAAATCAAGCGAACCAATAGAAGGACCTGCCAAGGTCAAGGAGCTCAATTTAGCAAGGGAGGGGGAGACACCTCAGCCTGCCTTTATAGTTGATGACTTAACCAAGGGAGAGGAAGCAAGTCTCATTGCTCTCTTGAAAGAGTATATAGATGTCTTTTCTTGGTCCTTGGAGGAACTCAAGGGGGTAGATCCGAGTGTAGTGACTCACAATATATCCATGACATTTGTCACAATGCTGGTCAAACAGTGACCGTATCCCATGAATCCAAAGCATGCCCATGCTATCAAGGAAGAAATTGATAAGCTAATGAGAGCAGGATTCATCTACGAGATTGAGCACATAGATCGGGTTGCACCCATAGTCATCGTACTAAAGAAGAGAAGGAAAATCAGAGTGTGCATCAACTACAAGAAGGTAAATATTGCTCCTACGAAGAGAGATAATTATCCATTGCCATATACCAATCACATGCTTGAAAGAGTGACTGGTAAAGAGGCCTAAAGTTTCTAGGATAGCTTCTTGGGGTACAACTAGGTGCAATTGCACCCTGAGGATAGGCACAAGACCGCCTTTGCCACTGCGTGGGGGGTCTTTGCCTGCATAGTCATGCCCTTTGGACTAACTAACGCACTAGCTACCTTCCAAAGGCTCATGTGTGCTATATTCAAGGATATGTTTAGGAAGGAGTCTGTGCCAATTCTACAAGCCTTAGACTGGACAATCACTTTTCATGTTCACATTGACGCTTCTAACTTTGATGTGGGAGCGGTGTTGTGCCAGCCTGGTGAACACAACTTAGACTATCTTGTGGATTTTGCTAGTAGCCAACTCACAAACATGGAAATGAATTATTAAACAATGGAGAGAGAAGGTTTCACCATGGTTTTTGCTATAAAGAAGTTTCGTCACTATTTTTTGGTTACGCCTTTTACCTTTTTTGTTGACCATCAAGCCCTGCTTTACCTTGTTAATAAATCATGCACTACAGGGCGCATAGCTTGATGGATACTTCTACTTTTAGAATTCAAATTCTCCATGGTTTTGCATAAATGAAAGAAGTATTATATGGTCGACCATATGTCTCGCATCCCCATGGGAGAAGCCACTAGACAAGGCATTGCAGATGAATTACCTGATGCCCATCTATTTAGCCTATCCAGTGCAAAAGATTTGTTTAGAGCTGATTTGACGCCTTATTGAGGGCAGATGACATAGTCCAAGTGCTTGAGGACAAACTCGCTGAACAACCAATCGAAAAAGCCCAACTTAGGTGACTCATTCTCAAAATCTAACCTTATCAATTGTTGATAGTAGGCCAAATCTATCAACTAGGGCAAGATGGATTGCTATGTAGATGCGTGTGCAAGGAAGAAATGCATGATGTGCTTGTAGAGGCACACGATGCAAAACTGTGAGGGCATTTCAATGGAGATACAACAGGCTGCAAGGTGCTACAGTCTTAGCTATGGTGGCCTACTCTTTTTTGAGATGTAGCACGCTTCGTAAAGCACTATGATGAGTGCCAGAGGACCAACGCACCAGTTCACAAGGAAAAAATGGAGTTGAGTCCAATTATTTCAAGGCAACCATTTGAGAAATGGGGAATCAACTTCATTGGACCAATTAGTCCTATCATACAATACTCACAAGCAAAATACGACATTGTTGCCACAGAGACTACCTCACAAAGTGGGCGGAAGCATGAGCTACAAGAAAAAGTGACGTGAGGACCACTACCAAGTTCCTTTGGGAACAGGTGATCTCAAGATTTTGGCTGTCCCATCGAACTGGTTAGCAACCAAGGCACGCACTTCATCAATGAAGTGATCACTCATCTCCTATCTACCTTTTTAATCATCCATAAAAAATATTCACTGTACTACCCTTACGCTAATGGCCAGGTTGAGTCTATGAATAAAATTCTAGTAAAAATCCTAACCAAGGTAGTCTTTGCTTTGCATAGCAACAGGGATAACAAACTCATGGTAGCCTTATGGGCCTACTGCATAGCCTATAAAATGGCTGTGGGATAGACTCTCTTCAGGTGATCTACTAGACTGAAGTAATTCTACCTATAGAGTTCTTCATTCCTAGCCTAAGAATTGCTCATGAAGAAAGATGGGATGGAAAGGAGGCATGGACAGAGTTCCTAGTTGAGCTAGAATGCCTATCAGAAACTTGACTTCTAGCCACCCATGCACTAATATGCGAGAAGGCAAGACAAAAAAGATGGTTTGACAAGCATGTCAGGCAACGAGATTTTGAATAGGGAGACTTCATACTCTTGTACTCTATCAAGGGTCATAAACAGAAGATGAAGTTCAGAGATAGGGCCTTTCAGGGTATGCGCCATCAGCAAAACCGATAGTGTGGAAATTAAAACCCTGGAAGGAGAGGGCATAGGCTTCTTCAATGACAGCCGCATCAAGAAGTACTACCCTCCCATGCACCCATTGCATGAGCCTCTAATTCTAGATTCCCCTATCAATGTACGAGTGGCTACTATCATAGAGATTGACGATGAGGATGAGGAAGTAGTAGAACTAGCCTAGCTAAGCATAATGGTCACTGCCAAGCAAACATACACCTTCAATGCATTAAACAGTGAGGGAGCTGACTTTAATATCTTAACTCATGATCATTGGACTCACATTGGCAAACCGTAGTTGTAGCCCACCAATTCCAAACTCAACCCATATGGGAGCCGATCATATGCACTCTTGGGAAAGTTCAAGGCTACAATCTCTATCAAGTCTGAAAGCATACCAATGATCTTCTACATGTTGCCAAATACCAAAGATGCAGGTATAGAATCGCTATTAGGATGCACATTCAAAAAGCAAGCTCATTGCAATGTTGACTACGAGTCTCAGCGTATCCACCTCGCCATAGGCAACATATGTATAGTCACTGCTTTCAACAAGGGCTGCATGAGTCCTTCAAAGTCCATGAAGCCACTGGTAGAGAAACCCACCGCCAAGTCTAAGGAGGGGGGTTGTGACTCGCTACCACCCGCCAACCCTAAAGACCTGCAAACAACTGAAGCCAAAACTAAGACACCTGAACCAAGGCTTAAATGGGTACCTAAATATCATAGCTGCCCCCTAGGAGCACACATCCGTGATCCCGCAAGGCCACAACGAAACCATAGACATCAACATACGGTCAAGCTGCGATGGGTTCCCAAGTCCTTATTTTGCAAGCGCAAGGCTACTATGAGGATAACATCTAGATCCGGGTACCTAAAGCCAAAATAGCCAAGCGACCCACTCAAACACCGCCCTCATACTTGACCACACAAAACATCAGGATGGATTAGGCACTTAGGCGCCACAAGAGCCTCAGGCAGCTAAATCTATAAAATCTCTGAAGCCCAACCCCATAGAATCTAAAACAATTTATAGGCCTAAATTGCAGCAAACAAATTGTCTCAACTTGGGCCTACTAGTGCCCCTCAAGCCTCAGAAGCACCCCTAATAGCCACAACCTAGGCTATTGAACAAGAGGCCATGCCAAAATTGCAGAATCAACTAGA
This sequence comes from Lygodium microphyllum, assembly GCF_053477565.2. Classification (NCBI taxonomy): domain Eukaryota; kingdom Viridiplantae; phylum Streptophyta; class Polypodiopsida; order Schizaeales; family Lygodiaceae; genus Lygodium; species Lygodium microphyllum. The sequence continues at coordinate 116,827,000 of NC_141137.1, read as the reverse complement.
ACCATAACAATCAACTGCTCTGAACTCTCTAGTTTAGTCAACAGGCCCCAGCCACCTACATACCTTAAACCCTCTTATGGGCAGAGATCAATTCTAACCTTGGCTGCGGACTTCATTGAGAAAACAAGGGATAACTTGGTTGCTTGCCTTAGATGCTTAGATGCCACCTTTTGGTCGCTTGCTAAAAGTTATGACCACTTGGACTTAGACCTTTTGGAAGAGCCTTTAGTAAACAACAGAGGTGCATACGCTACCTTGCTGCATAGAAATGATGTCGCATCACGTCATATTATTATTGCACTACCTATGCACCCGACTAAGAAATCAAAGAGTTGAAGCAGCTTGCTGATAACGCCTCTTCTTTCTTGAGGAAATGGTATGCTCTCTGACTTCAATGGGAATTTGAGGGATGTCAAATCATGACTAATTCTAAAGAGAGATGTGCTATCAAAACCTTAGAGTATGACCCTACTTATGTAGCTCCAACCTCCTATAGGATTTTGACAACAATTCATAACCGACCCTTAGAAGAGCACCTCCTCAACCATCCTATATTCTAACTGAGAAGAAGCTACACATTGCTAGCCGAATTGAATTCGATGACTTCCTAATGGACATCCTTACCTACGTCACTCACGTAGGCATTCAATCCGTCAACATGGACCACTATGCTAAAATGGAATATAATCCGAACTTCTATGCTTGGCTTATGCGAAAGTGAAGCACCGTGCACATATGTTGAATGCCCTTAACCCTTTAACCTCTAATCCTAGGAAGGATCCTTCTCATTCTCAAGGGGGAAGGGTGAAATCAAAGCCATCAAAACATCAAAACAATGCAATTTCCTTTGTAAAAATTGAGCATACTGCGTATTTATGTGTTGCATGTTTTTATGAAATGGTTTTGGGTAGCCAAAAGGACCTATCATTTGTTCCCCGACTGCGCTAGACATTTCCTCTCGTCCTCCTTTTGATCTTGGAGCAATCTGGTCTTGGCCACCGAACAAGCATCCTTCATCGCATCCTCTTCTTTATTTTTTGCGTATGATCAACACCTTAGAGGAGAGAGAAAGTTTGAATTTGGATCTCAGCAACCGAATAGCCATTGCGCAAGTGGAGACGGGCATTGGAGAGTGAAAAAATGTAGGAATTTATGGGTGTAATTTGTTGTATCTATTATTTTTCAACCCCCAATGGGCCTCTCCCATAGTCATCGCCAAAATGGAGGGGGTGGCAGTATCTTGACGTTGTTTGGAAAAACCCCCATCTCCCTCACAAATTCGATTATTTTTTAGGGGCCATTGGTCCCCCCAAAGGCCCATGCCCATCCTTTAAAATTTTTGACCCTTTTTTGCTTTGTCTTGTTCACCCTCTTGCACTTCGACTTCCTGACCTCCGATTCAACTTTTGAAAATTTTTGCCTGCCCGGCTCAGGTCCTGCACAGCTGCTCACTCACTTTGGATTGATCCGGTGTCTAGAAAAATTATGAAAAATCTGCAAGTGCTCTTCAAAATCACTTTGAAATCTCGTCTCCCGTGGCTTGTAAAAATTGCCAAATCCATCTTTGTTGCTTCTAACAAGATCAAATTCTGCCTTAAATTTTCTCTTCTCCATGTCTTTCCCGTACCTTAATGGTCTTTGAATTTCACTCTCACTATCCTTGTTTGGATGCAAAGGCAATGATGATATGGGTGTCAGGTAGCTATAGCTTAATCCTTTTGTCAACAAAGTTGACATTGCATTGGGTAAGATATTTGAAGGTACTCCCAGGAGGATCTCTTTCTCTACACCTTTGATGTTTGGATGAACATAGAAGAGGAATGGCATGCTTTTTGTCTCAATTGTGACTGTGAGCTTGCAGTGACCTAGTAATGTGTATTGGTTGTCCTGCTACATAAGGGTTGAGTTTTGTAGTGGTTAGTAAAGGTTTCCCCACTTGCATCCAATAGCAATATGGCTCCTTCCTTGCTGATCATTTCGCTTGTCTTCGCCCGAGCAATGGTGGCCTGAATGAAGAGATGGAAATCTAGTCTTTCTCTCTCCTCCGTCTCTCTCCCCTAAGGGGCTGTTCTTGTGTGCAAGAGGAAAATGAAGAATGGTGAAGGAAAGCTTGTTCGATTGGGACTGGATTGCTTCCGGATCGATGTAGACATGAAGATTGTTGATTGTGAAGATGCTGGACATTGAATGTGGGCTGACCCGCAGTCCTGCAGCAAAACCGAGATCCCGAAACACGGAGCCTAAGCAATAATTCAATTTTTATGAAGAAAAAATGAGTTTTTATGCTATTTGTTTGATGAAACATTGTTCCCATGGGCTGAATATTCATTATGATGTTGTTTTCTATGAGTTTCAAGAGTTTATAATCAGAAAAACAGAAAATCATAAGTGATATGGCTGAAATTAATGTTATGAACCTCGAAAAACACGCGTTTAAGGGGGTAAAAATGGGGTTTTTTGCAAAATAAATGGGAAATTATGAGACATAATGCCAACAAAACCTGAAATTTTGCTGTCAAGGAACCTAAGGGCCACAGCCCACAATCAATCTTAATTTCTAGTTATTTTTTAATTGAAGAAAGTAGAGGAAAATAACCAAAAAATGGTGAAAATTGAGTTTTAAATGGGAGAAATTTAGAAAACGGTAAAAGAAAAATGCCAGAAAATTACATGTGTGTTGGTACAGCGTATAATGAAGGTAAAGCATGAGGTTGGCATTGGGTTACCCTCGTTTCTATGTTTTCGTTCGTATTTATCGCTTTCTTTATAAGGAAATACATATAAAATGACATTTTTACCTATCAACGAATGCAAAACATTAAACGGTAGGGTGAGAGGGGAGGTTGAGCGCCAAAATATAATCTTAAATCTGTTTTATGTGTTGCATCATGCCTATAGGACGTTGTTTTAAAATAAAGGGAAAGGCAGCATGAGTGTAAGGCTCGGTGTCTTTTCTCTTTGCCTTACATAAACGTTAGCATGAAAATCATGGAAAGAATGGTTTCGCACGATGCACAATGATGATTTTCTTCTGTTTGTGCACTAAGCCATTCACATTATGCACTATGCATAGTTCATGATATCAACGGAAAAGCTCCTGGACTGCATGGCAATTGTTTTCTTAGGAATTGGACCCACGATTGAGAGCGTAAGGTTATCCCTTGCCATAGGCTAGAGGGTCGGTTTCCTAAGGGACTGTTTGGTGAGGAAGCATGGTATATCTCCTGGATTCGAAATATAAAAGAGAGGAGTTTGTGATCGTTTGTTTTATATGTTGAGCAGCGCATCAAGGGGCCAATCCCTGCGATGTAGGAGAGCTGCAGTGGGGCCGCGGTGTTTCTATCGAGAGGTTGCCTCCATGGATGTGATTATCATGGCATTGCCAATGTGTATGGGTTCTCCCTCTGAGGAGTTTATGAAAAAGGGAAACGTTGGACTACAAAACGATGAAACTATAAACGCATAGATTAGGCTTTAGGACAATTTGTCCTTTAGCAGTAGATAGACACTCCTGGTCCGCGAGGCCGTGAGGGTGTGTTTGTCTGTCATGAGCATGAGGTCCGGCTAGTGCCATAGCCAGTGCCGGCCCATTTCAGGTCCCATCAGGCCTCCATAGAAGTATGGTCTCCACTAACTCAAGATCTTCCTCAACTCAAGTTTGCCTTTTGGAGTGGGATGGCCCTAGAAGAAATTAGGCATAGAGTCAAGGGTCATCATGTAGATAGGTGCTGAGGGAATTCCTATGGAGGGTTCGAGTGTAAGGATGGTATCCTCAAGTGCATCTTTCTGGCTCATATGTTCATGAGCGGATCGATACTTGAGAGTAGAATTTAAACACCCAGGAAGTGCCAGAAAGGAACAAAATAATGTAAATTTTATGTAGGAATTCCTAGAAAGACGCAAAATAATGAAACTTTTACATGGGAATTCAAAGCCAACGAAAGCGAACATGCAGATTCAACGATTTTAAGAGACCGTGGAAGATGGGAATGAAAATTTTGAACGTTGTGGTTGTTGTGGATTTTTCATAGTTTTTCTAACATTCGAATTGAAGAAATATGACTTCTCGGCTGTTCGAGACATCGAGCTAGAAGCGTTGAATTTTTTAGATTGTTAATTATTTGTTGCCGAACAAAGGAACTGCGAGAGGCATTGCAGTTTGAAGGTCAAAACTGACCCAATTTTGAAAGGTTATGGGCGTGGGCCTTTTGGGGGGCCCAAAGACCCTCAAATTTTTTATCAAAAGGGGAGTATTTGAAATGGTGTGAAAAAAAAATGCTACCCCCTGTGATGATTTTGGAGGAGAAGGCATGTATGGGCTACAAGGAAGGCATACAACAGATCACATAAATAGATTCCTTGATTTTTAAACCTCCAATCACCTGTTCAATCTCGCAAACTGGCTGGCTGATCAAAAATCTGAATTTCTAGTTTTTCTCTCTCCTCTTTATGTGTGTTCTCATGCTTAATCTATGAAAGAAGAAAGTGGGCTGAGACACGAGATATGGATGGTGGGATGATGTTGGAGCGTGAAGCAGTGTAAATATTGATTTTTTAATTTACTGATTTGGATTGATCAAGCTTGCTGAGAATTATTTTTATCTCACATTCCATTTCATAGGAACACCACATATGCAACAAAACCCCAAAAACTCATGATTTTCCTTAAAATTGCAATGTCACAGGTTTTGCGTGTTTATAAAGAAATAATTAGATGACTGTTTTTTTATTTCCTTAATATTTTTTGATAGGTCAATTAAATTTACGACTTATTCAATGAACCACACTTTATATTGTATGCATCTCGTGACTGGAGGTGTGTTGACACTTTCCAATAGATATTTTGCTTTTGTAAATGTATGATAAGGTTGAGGCATGAGAGTGAGCCTCATTTTAGCCCTATCTTTATATTAAAGTAGGTATTTACTATTTTTATGAAGAAAAACTCAAAAAAAAATTCTCTAAACATACCATCGAATGCACAGTCTTGAGCGATAGGGAGGAGAGAAGTGTTAAGGGCTAATAATACACTGAAATTTTATTTTTTTGTTATGCATAGCATATAGGACATGTGATTTTGAAAATTAAGAGGGTCCAATATCACAAGCATGCTCGGTGCTGGCCCTATGCAACACAACAATTATGTTTAGAGTAAAGGCATGAGAAGAAATGTTTTTACACCTTCACAATGTTGGTTGTTGATTGAAGAAATGTTTGAGCACTATAAACCACACACAATTGCATTGCATACAACACATAGTATCATCTTAGATGCACAACAATTTCCTTCATGTGAACAATGACCCACGTTGAGGAGATGAGGTACCCTAGGCTATAGGGCTAGTGATCGATTTCCTTGGGGAGTATTCAGTAAGGAATATATTAAATCTCTTGGAATGATTCATTAAAAGAATAGAGCATGTATCGTATGTGTTCTATGTATTAGTGATGCATCTTAGGGCCAACCCCTGAGGTAGGAGAGCTGTAGTGGGGCCCTGGCAATCAGCCAAGGGGCACTTCCTTTGTATGTGCTTATGTGGTGTATTACACTTATATGTGCAGGGACTCCCTTTGAGGAGCGTGGGAAGGGCTATCTATTGGATTACAATCCCTACAAATGCAAAGTTCTACATTAGAGGTTAGGGGGTAGTATACCCCTTAGACGCTCCTGGCCACAAGGCCAAGAGGTGGTTTGGGTGTGTAGTAAAGGCCCAACTAGTGCCATAGAGTGAGTGTCGGCGGGTCCATTTTAGGTCTCGACTGTTGGTATATTTTTTGTGAGCTGCTAATAAGTGGCGATCTCTAAATCTTGGTCAATAGGGGGCAATTTATTGGTTTATGCCAAAAGATAGTGAATTAGATCCAAAAGACCATCAATTAAAGCTTCAAAAGCAAGAAAGAGCTAAATAGGCTAGATGGCAAGCTGAAATTATTAGGAGATGTTCTTTGCAAAGGAGTGGTCTGATATTGTAATGAAGCAAATTAGCCACATTAGTTCACTTACCTTTACCAAAATAAACCATGTAAATACCTTGGCCATGATGATACTAGGGTTTACTATAAAAAGGCAAGAAGTGCTAATGTGGGAGCATTTTGATACTTACACTATTTTTCTCAGAGATTTCTCGTTCATCACCATCTTAGGGTGAGTACCAAGCTTTGTTTCTTGTATCTTGATTTCATCTTTTCCATGGCTATATTATGCTGTGTTATAATGAAAGATGTCTATGGCATGGCCATGATTGAAGCATTTTCATTATTATTTCTTGTTATTTCCTTAGTTCAATTCATTAGTTTTCTATTAATTTTCATGGTAGAATAGACCTTCTTTACATTGGTATCAGAGCAATAGTTTAGATCCTTTCAAAACTCATTTTCATGCATTAGATCTAGTTGTAGTGACTAGGGAGAGAAAACTACAATTCAAATTTAGTCACAAGAGTTAGTTCCTTCATAACCATGGTTAGACATGGAGATCTATGACAAACTGTAACCAAGATGGAGGTTCTTGGCATGAACCAGTGGGGATAATGGCAAGTTCCAACTATTTTAGCAGGTTGTAATCAAATTTTGGCTTATTTTGAAGGACATTTGTTAAAAGAAGAGCTATGGGAGACTAGAGGGGACTAAAGTTACCTCTACTTCTTTGAAAGTAGGGTTCATCTTCTTCTTCCTCATATTGTCTCTCAAGATTTTCAGTGACCTTCAATGGTGGATTTCCTTGCATATCTTCTTTCTTTTGCATAATGACTTGAATGCTTGTCAAAGTCTCATTCTACTTGACACATGAAGTGTGGTCATAACTATTCTTGGAAAGTTTGATGCAAAACATGGTCAGCAAGCAGGATCAGATCAAAATGCACTGTCCTAAAGCTCTATGTGATAAACATAGATACAATGCTTCTGGTTGCTGCAAGAGCGTGCTAATCTTGGTAGAGGATCATTGTACATTAACTTGAGACTATCTCCAGTGCTCTACAAATGTGGAGGTTAGCTCCTCTTTCAGTACTTCTCGCTGTGGTGGAGATGAAGTCAACACTCTAGAGAGAAGTTTCATGGAATTCCTAGCAACATCAAAATTTCTTCTAACTATTCAGTCCTTGGAGCTGGCTCTATACTCTGCGTCCTTGAAGGAGTAAAGATCAAGGCTGAGCTCTCCATATCTCGGCTAGGAAAGCGGACTCCTTTTGTTCTTATGCTGTTATATATGTCTCTTCAAATACATGAAGGTAACACAACTTCTCAGTTGATTCTCCCTGAGATTCGATGAGCTTTAGGGCCTTCTCGCAAATGATTGTAGGAGTCTGGGAGATTGGGAAGCATCTCAAAGGTTTTTGGAGCCACTGGCAAGGCATGGCCGCGTGGTCCTATTGATCTTCGGGAGAGAGAGAGAGAGAGAGAGAGAGAGAGAAGCCACAGCTGAGGCATGAGAAAGAGCTACGACAGAAGGCATAGAAAGGACATTAGTGTAGTTAGGGTTTTCCTTCCGTTTGTTGAGTGATATGGCCGAATGGGACCTACTCGTCTTTTCTGCATAGGCAATTGCAGGGAGGATGATTGAAGAGGTACAAAGACTGCATGCTTATTATTATCTGGTGGCATAATAGTTCTCACGTCAATTCATAATGAATAATACATCCTACTATGTTGGCGCCTATTATGGCTCATCTGGAAAGCACTACATTGAAGATGATGGGATGGAGGAGAATGGCAAGCACAAGAGAAGATTGGCTAACACTAAAGCTGAGGAGATTGAGTATCATATACTATGCCCTCAGCCATATTTGCAATAATGCTTGTATGCTGTTAACCTTGGATGAGAAGAACCCTCGTCGCTTCTTTGAAGGAGAGACCTTGCTTCGAAGTATGTTCAGATATGGAACAAGCTTGAGTATGTCCTAGCATTGACTATGGAGAACTGGAGCACCATCAAAGACTCTCTCTTTGTGCTCTTGTTTGAAATATGGAGCTTCAGATTCTTCAACAGAGCAGGTAGTGCCTTTTGCATCAGAAACTTGCTACACATGAGGCTCATTTTTGCACATTTCCTTTCTCATGTCTGAATTTCTCCAGATTCAACATTTGAGTCTGCACACTTGAAAATAATTTCTTCGTCATCAAGAATTTCTCCCTCTTCTTTTTCATCCTCATCGATATTCTTCTCCCTTTTAGTGAACAAGTTGGTTGTGTCATCGCTCCTAGCAAGACTGTTTCCTCTCCTACTCTTGCTACCAAACTCATCTTGATCCGATGCTGAGTTAGCATAAACAGAAACCTTGTGGAAACATGTGTTTGTTGCGAACAACGGATGCATGGTTTGCGCGTAGTGAATGGAAGAAGCTCCCTCTTTCTCTCCTTTACTCATAAAATTGCACACGACTTATGAGAAATTGAAAATAGACTAAAATACAAGGTAAAGTAAGATGAACGACTCAAGATTGGGCTCAATCTCCCCCCGACATGAAGTGGGCAGCTCCCTTCATGCCGTATTTATAATAATATTATGAAATCTTATTTGCCCAAGATTTAGGCCCTTTACAATCACTCTTTGCATAAAGAGTTTAAGTAAACTGAAAAAGAGATAGAGTAATCTGAATTAATGGATGCTAGCTTGTGCATCCCACAACTCTCTAGAACCATTAATATTTTATTTTGAACATATCTAATAAATATTTACATAGAGGCTATGCGCACGCTTTATAAGAAATAACGGTGCGTCTAATACAATAATCCAATAATTGCCTAATACATTCTTGAGGAAATAATCTTTAGAATGCTTGCCTAATTCAAAAAATCATGTTAGAATAATAACCAATTGAATAATTGCAGCTAGTCTCATAAATCAACTAATTTGGAATTCCATACAATAATTAGTTCACGAAGACATTACCAAGAATTCATAATGTCCAAATTATGTACAAAAAGCTGTCTTAAAAATGCCAGAAGTAGACATACGAACTTGGTGATATCCTAATTTTAAATCAAATTTACTAAACATTGTTGCTCCTTGTAATTTATCTAGAAGGTCGTCTATTCTAGGTATTGGATACCTATTTTTAACCGTTATTTTATTAAGTACTCTATAATCTATACACATGTGGTAAGTTTGATTTTTCTTTTTAACTAATAATACAGGAGCTCCAAAAGGTGAACTACTTGGACGAATTAATTTTCTACTTAGAAGTTCTTGAATTTGCTTCTGAATCTCTTTCTGTTCTAATTGGTTATGGCGATAGGGAGCTTTGCAAGGTGGTTGACTACCAGGAAGTAAATTAATTTGGTGGCCTTCAAGTTGTGATGGATCAGGAAGTTGTAAAGGTAAATCATTAGAAAAGCAATCAGAAAATTTAGCAATAAAATGTTGTTTCTTTGGAGTTAGTTCAGTTGTTGCAATATCAACTTCATTAATCCATACTAAGAAAGATTTTAATTGTTTACGCAAAGCTTGCTTCGCCTGTGTATGACTAATAATTGGAAATAATTCAGTTTTTGTTAACCCTTCGAGTAAAATTTGTTTACCTTTGTGCTCAATGTGCATTGAGTGTGTATTGTAATCTATATTGGGGTTGAATTGGTGATGCCATGGCATTCCTAGAATTACGTCAACAGATTGCAAAGGTGCTACTAAAAATTTTCACTTTTCCTTATAAGATGCAATACAAATTTCTAAATTATGAACTTCTTTAGTACCATTATATTGTTGTCCTAGAAATGCAGCCTTAATTTTATAGGCAGATGGAATAGTTTTAAGTTGTAAGTTTCTAGCTACTTTTTTTAAAACAAAATCATGAGTACTACCATTGTCATGCAAAACAATCATATCATTATTATTGATTTTACATCGCATCTTTAATAAGGCATGCAAAGAAATTTTACCAACAAGGCCTTCAGATTCGTTAGAATTTTTGCCGATAAGTGTAGCCTCATCAAAGTCGAGCATTTCTTCAAGGTCTTCATTGGATTCTTCAGCTCCAAGAAAATTTAGATGTGCCGTGGGTTTCTTCCAATCATGGGTGTTGCCCATGGGACAACGACTCGCAATATGACCAGGATGCTTACAATTATAACAAATTACATTTTTGGAAATGGCATTGGAGACACTGGGATTAACATTTTTAGGTTCACTAGATTTAAGCAAATTTAAAGGTAGATTGGGAGACTTAGAATTGGAAACTGATTTACCATGATTATTAAGAACATTTCACATCCATGGCCGTCGGTTAAAACGATTCTTTCCATATTGAGAATTGAAGTTACGGAAAGAATTAAAACAAAATTTGTGACCCATGTTATTACTATTGGATGCCGGAAATTGCCTTCGGTCTTTAGATTGCTTCTCTTCAGCATCGTGAGCTAGGGATATGGCTTCGTCTCCAGGTTATTGTGCTTGAACATGTTGACTTCGGCTTGGATGGATGGAATTAAGCCGGACATATACTTTCTCTTGAAGGTAGATTTGGCCACTGGCTCCACCATTTGGAGCTGCAAGAGTGTGCTCCAAAATCTTTCTGTGTATTAAGGGATAGACTCACATTCCCGTTGCATGAATAGATCCCATTGTTGTTGCATGCAGAGCTCAAATTGTGTAAGGAGAAAATTTGCAAGAACCTTTTTGCGAAAGTCATTCCATGTGAGAGGATGACTAATGCTTTTACACGTGACATCCCACCATAATGCAGCTTTCTCAATAAAATAATGACATGCACATTTAATTTTATCACTTTCTGAGTATTTCTCATTGTCAAAATAAGCTTCGAACTGACTTAACCATGATAGAATTTTGCGACCATCTTTAATACCATCAAAGAATTAAATTTGAATGTACGCTTGCTTATCTTGGACTCCCTTCGACTAGCATGGACATCCAAAGTAGCGTTGATGGTGCGGACTAGGTTGTCGTCATTGGTAGAAATTTCAATGGCAGGACGCTTGAGGGACTTCAGTTCTTGCTCCAGTTGTACGCGGTGTTGACGCTCTTCTTCAAGTTGCATGGATATTAAATCCATACGCTGCTCCAAGGTTGGCTCAAGAAGCGGTGATGCAGAGTCGAAATTGGCCATGGTTGCTTGATGGAGAAATCCGGAGATTTAGGATGCCTTGCAAATGAAAAACACCTTGCTTTGTCGTTGAAGAATTTTGGTGTGTAAGACCAAAAATTTAAATGGTCTTTGGACAAGAAATTATGGATGGAAGTAGGCAAGAAAGGTGGGAATTTTTAATGGAAATTTTGTGGAATTTATGAAGCTGAAAAGAACTGCGCGAGAACTGTCTCTATGCGAGAGACAGTCGGCTATGACTTGTGAAGATTTGCAAGGTCTATGTATGACTCGAAGTAAGAGAGGTTGAAGTTGATCAAGTAAGTTAGTAATGTAACTAGCTTGATAAGTTGATCAAGTTTAGAAAAAAACTTGACGTTTTTGGACAAGAATGTGTCATGATGCTGTTGTGGTATCAAAAAATGGCCCCCCTCCATGAAATCAAAAAAAGAGCTTAAGGTCTTGCTTAAACTTTAGCTAGGCTTTTAATTAAGCTTTAATTAAAAGCCTCATCACCTGTAAGCTTTAATTAAGCTTAGTCATCACCTGTAAGCTCCAACTCTTCATGAAATATGGCGCCATGATGTGGGAGTGGGTATTACTGTAATAGAGGGGTTTGGGGTTTTGAAGGCCTAGGAATCCATCCGTGTAGTCAATTCGCGATGAGATGGACCGTAAAGCCCGTTTGCAGTAGAGGCCTCGCCTTCACGCTAGAGGATAGGCGATTGGAAGCCAAGAGGTAGGCTGGGCCCTGGTACCACTGTTGCAAACAACGGATGCGTGGTTTGCGCGTAGCGAATGGAAGAAGCACCCTCTTTCTCTCTTTTACTCATAAAATTGCATAGACTCATGAGAAATTGAAAATAGACTAAAAGAAAAGGTAAAGTAAGATGAACGACTCAAGATTGGGTTCAATCTCCCCCCAACAAGAAGTGGGCAGCTCCCTTCATGCCGTATTTATAATAATATTATGAAATCTTCTTTGCCCAATATTTAGGCCCTTTACAATAACTCTTTGCATAAAGAGCTTGAGTAAACTGAAAAAGAGATAGAGTAATCTGAATTAATGGATGCTAACAGTTGTGCATCCACAACTCTCTAGAACCATTAATATTTTATTTTGAACATATCTAATAAATATTTACATAGAGGCTATGCACAATTTTATAAGAAATAGCGGTGTGTCTAATACAATAATCCAATAATTGTCTAATACATTCTTGAGGAAATAATCTTTAGAATGCTTGCGCATGGCGTGCTTTTCCAATTCTCCTTCCTCTACACATCAGGCCAAAAATTCAAAAAATCATGTTAGAATAATAACGAACTGAATAATTGCAGAGCTAGCCTCATAAATCAATTAATTTGAAATTCCATACAATAATTAGTTCACGAAGACGTTAATACTCATGTGGATAAAATGGTACCACCCACGTTTACACTTGCATCGACGCCCGGAAAGGATAGGCATCCCCATCGACCTTCCGCCTAAAAAAATTCTTAGGAACGTGCCCCGCATTGACGGCGAACCATTTAAGGTGCTCATCCCTTTGCGTTTGCAGTATTGAGAATGTCAGCCTGTTGTGATTGAATCTACCATTGCAGACAAGAGAGCTCTGTCTTGAACAAAGGTCTAGTGGGGAAGAGTTTTTTTTTCAAGAAATTCCACGAAATCTTCACCTATATAAGCTAGTTCTTTCTAGAGGCTCTTTGGCTTTCTTGAAGTTGTTGCCTTCTCAAAATTAGCTTGTAAATCTTTAAACAAAAAGTCAATGCCAATTTCCTATAAGCCTACTTGATTTCCTTCTCAGATGTAGTTCGATGGACTCAGTTTGTCAATGAAATGCAAGTAGGTGTCCTAGCTAGAGATGAATTAAAGGGTAAAATTGTCCATGTAAAATGGTTCTTTGAGTAAGAGGATAGTAAAGGATGCAAAAAGGAAACATCAAAATGCCTACACCAGTGGTACCTAAAGAGGCTCCATCTAAGCCAAATAGAGAGAAGGATTCAAGACTATTACTCTAATCAAAAGGTTCCGTTGTAGACCACACGATCTCTACACAGCTCTCTTGAATGAGAGCAACTGGAAAGGTTTTACTTTGAGCAATACTACAATGTGATAAGTCTGATCCAATGGTAAACATATGAATCAATTCAATTGGATGAATAGATCCTCATTGAACCTGTGGCAGCAGCATTAGACATTTGTGAAAAGATGTATTGCTTGCACAAGATGACTTAATATGTTTATATGTGTGGCATTAGAAGGCAAATCAAATTGTGAGCCCTCATTCCAAATGTAAGAATCCTGCTCACCATCTTGATTGATTGATGAGCATCTGTTCGGTGGAATGGGGACACAAAACTTCCTTGAAGCCCTACTACATGAACTGATTTTCTTTCCAAGTTGAGGAAGGTTCTACATGTCCGGGAGTTGGGAATATTTCTCTATGATGCATCACACAATGAAGGAAAAAGAGGAGCAGTTGTGGCTCAATTTCTAAATGAAGATTCACCTAAAGTCCACATTCATTTGTCCATTGCAACTAGTATTCTTTGAAGCAAATTGTTGACTCTAAGTAATTGTAGTTTCCTAGTGCAATTTCAACTCCCTTGAAGTCTGTAGTAGCTACTCCACCAATCGGGAATTATCCTCCTCAATCTTGAATTTTTTCTTTACATCACCAAGATGTTCAATAGAGCCAGATTCATTCCTTCACAGATCATCCAAGGAGGAAGAATTTTCATATGATAGACTTGATCATTAGAGATCTTATTCATTGCTATTGTGGCATCTTTGGATTCTTCAAATGTGATGATTGTACCTGCAAGAGAGACTTCAACCTTCTGATGTTGTGTAGTTGGCAAGAGGATCATATTTGCTCTTTGAAAGAAGGGGTTTTATAAAATGTGACTGAAGCATTTACTGTATGAGAGAGATGTCATGATCATGCTAAACAATCTCCATACTAGGAAATTAATGCAACAACCCAAATCAGTCCTCCCAAAAGTACTCCTAATTAATCCATGGTAATAGGATTCTCAATTCTATAGGAGCAACTGTTAATCCGATCATTGGCATCCATTTGTGTTCTTACAATGGGAAGGAAATATTATTGCAAGCCTGCAAATGTTTGAATGCATTCAATTAGACATTGCTAATGTTTTGGCATATCCAAATCTATGTGGAAATGAATTAAGTAGATTGATCTTCTAGTGATTAATAATATTAATCTAGCATATGCAAACTCTAGGCTGGGTTAGACATTAGCTTGTTTCAGCATTATAGCAGCTGTACCCTGTTGTACAGTGGATTTTTTTTCTGCATGACTCCAACATTATAGTCATAGATCACTAAATCATTACAACAGTTAAACCGTTGTTATACAGTGGACCTTTTTGCTCTTCCACTAAGACAAGGGATACTAAGGAAAGCACGAGGAAGGTTGCAAGAAATCAGTAGTATTATGTGGCAATGGGTGAAGATGGGACAGTTTGTATGCTGCAAACACTTATAACATCTGTTAGATGTTAAGATCAATTTTGTAGAAGATTTTTCCATCCATAAACAAAAGTGCTATTATATATAGATTAGACCATTGGAAATCCATATGCAAACATGATTTCGGGAAATAGGAAAATCTGAGAGGTGGATTATTCAAACAAATGTTTGATAGAGAATACAAGGCTTGCTAACTGATTGAGTGCATTGCTTTGTTGAATATCTACTTCAATCGCACAATTGGTTGATGAATCTGGAAGAGATTATTTTCCCTCCTTTGGCTACTTGCAACTCAAAATGAATAGCACCACTAAGTCACCATTTTTCTATGCATTTGGAGTAGCTATGTAGGAACAAGTACACTATGCAAACAAAAAGTATGCTTATCATGAAGATTATGAAGAATACGCAAGGTATGGACATCAATCACATGATCAACAACATTATGAGCCACAATCTTCTTGTCATGGATATTATGGACATTATGGACAACAATATGACTATGATTCACAGTTGTAGTATGATCGTGAGTATGAGCATTGGTATGACCAACAACATGTATATGACAAATATGAGAATTGTATTGAGTTGTAGCATAGAAATAATGATCATCATATTTTTGGACAGGAATAACATGTCAATCATTATGTTTATGGTCAGCCCCAAAATCAAGGACACCCTTGCAATCATTTTGGACACTCTTACATGAATGAGAATCATGTGGGAAGGCCACAAGGATTTGAGAATGGTTTCAAATCTTTTGATATGCATTCAAATGGATAGTCATATTTGAATGGGTAGCAACATGTACATGATCATGATCAAGGATTTGAGCAGCATCATGCTAGTGAACATGGGCATGATCATGGATATGAGCAGTATTATGCTAGTGATTATGGGCAGCATGTTGATCAGTATTTTTATGATGTTCAACCATTTCATAGTTAATATTATGATGATGATCAACCATTTCCTAGACATCAACATTATGCTAGTAGAAATGAATGTAGTCATGACTATGGAAAACCATTTTATCATGAGAAGTATGATAGCCATAGTGTCCAACATGATGTTATTTAAGGAAAACACTTAACCAGTGATGATATTATAGGACTACATGCACAAGGCTTATGTTATAGATGTGCAGAACCAATATCTTCTAATCATAAAGATATATGCAAGAAAAGGAATGCTAAAGTGATGCTAGTTATAGAGTTTTCGGATAATGAAAGTGGATCGTAAAGTCCAAGATGGACAGTCTTACAAATCCTTTGAAGTTGATCATGATGCCTATCAGCTTTCTAACCTACATCATGTTAAAGACCAAGTGAATGGAGTAATTGAAGAAGGACATGTAAAGGAGCTTCATAAATCCATACACCAATCTATGTTTTCAAATGACATGTTTTCAATTGATGAACTTGTCTTCCCATTTGATCCAGGGGATCATGAGGATGCTTCCCCGTTTCCATTTGACCCGGGAGGCAATGATGGGATATATTTTTCTGAAAAAGAAACTTATGGTTGTGATGACTATTTTGATGGTTATCCATTTGAACCTGGAGGCATATTGGACTTCAGTGACTTTCATTGCTGTTACAGGACAATGGATAGCTTGATGTGTGAATTTTCTGTCAGTAATTAAATTGCCTTAATGACATTGAAAAGTGGTTTTGATGGCATGAGCTAATGCCTTGGGTTGTGTAATTCATTTTTTATACCTCAAACACTCAATTTGGACACTGTAGTCAAATATTATGGCAGTTTTACAAATTCAGCCCTATTTGGATAGCAAGTAGTCATTTCATTGTTTCAAGTTCATTAAGAGATTTCTTCATGAAAAGTGCTTCCACATTCTTTTGGATCTTCATCGACATGATTTGATTCATTAATGACTTGTCTATTACCCCATTACCTTCAGTTTTGAGGACAAAACCATCTTTGGGAAGGGATGGTTTGTAATGAAGAAAATTAGCCACATTAGTTTACTTACCTTTACCAAAATAAACCATGTAAATACCTTAGCCATGATGATAATAGGGTTTACTATAAAAAGGAGATAAGTGCTAATCTAGGGTGCCTTTTGACACTTACACTATTTTTCTTAGAGATTTATTGTTCATCACCATCTTGGGGTAAGTACTAATCTTTGTTTCTTGTATCTTGATTTCAGCTTCCATGGCTATGTTGTGCTATGGTATAATGAAAGATGTCTATGGCATGGCCATGGTTGAAGCATTTTCATGATTATTTCCTATTATTTCCTTAGTTCAGTTCATTAGTTTTCTATTAATTTTCATGGTAGAATAGACATTCTTTACAGATATCCCTATATGGGAGCCTGGGTCTTAGTAACCCTTGCGCAGTACACATAGTCCGTTAGGAGGAGGAGGAAGTTCTAGTACTTCCCCTCTCCTAGTTAGTCATCCCACTTCGATTGGGGTAGTAGTGCCATCCGTTCAAACTCCTTTGGTGAAATTTATTGTTATAATAGCACAATCCATTGCAATCCTAGTAGGAATGCCAAACTTGCTAGCCTTAGGATTTCCTCTATCCATTTTCAATGGGTTAAGAGAGGAAGATGTAGAACTTCATATTAATGAATTCCAAAAGTTAATGTTTTGATGCCGAATGTAGGATGAAGGACGCTTGATGATGTTCTTTAATATGACTTTGAAAGGATGAGATGTGGTATGGTATCATAGCCTAAAGGCTAGAATCATAACCATGATTTATTTATTTTTTGTGGACTTTTCGAAAGAGTTTGCCCCTAAAAGGGAAGGCTAGTATTGACTATGTGTTCTCAATGTAACATATCAAGAACCTCGCAAGAATGTTCGAGGCTATGCTAATAAATTGAAGGAAGTATTTTGTAAGTTGTAGATTTATATTCCCATTTTAGCTTGCTGTGTTGAGAGTCATTTCCTGGATGGCCATGTCAGCATGCCATGTGGTAGCAGTCGACAGTCCGACTATAGTCACCTACATAGACCGAGTTTCTAGCAATCTTGACATGTTATCTCTGACAAATTTCAGCCTACTAAGTGCGGAGATTTCTCTTAGGGCTGATGAAGATCAAGATCCTTGAGGTGGAGACATACATAGATATTTTCTCTACACCCTGTATAATTCTGCATCCTTATACACCATTCTTCACTGTAGATTTTTTGTGTTTCACTGTCTCTCTTTCTCTCTCTTCTCTCTCTGTTCACTCTTTGTCACAATCATTCACTTCTACATTGCTTCACTCTGATATGGTATCAGAGCATTGAAGGACCTAGGGTGGACCTATCTGAAGAGGAGTTTTTAGTGCAACACAAGGTTGTGTTTTCAGCATTCAAGTGCGAGCATGTGGGTTGCGCATTAGAACAAGGTTGAGGCAACCGTGGGCATACGAGAAAAGAGAAGATTTGCTAAAGCTGCTACTGTTTTTGCTGTTAGAGAATAAAGAAGGTTGTGTTTTTGGCCTTCAAGTGTAGATTTTACCTTTTCATCACCTTTGACAAAAGTGAATCCACTAGTGCACTCCATCATGTTCTCCCTCACATACTCTGACTTGTATCAGCCAATTCAGACTTTGCTGTTTTTCCCTTTTCCATGAAATCTAATGCTTGCATCCAAATGCAATATTTTTCTTCAGTCATGCCTCCTTTACGAGCTTCATCAGTCCTTTCAATTCTCAACCCATACATGGCTGCATCTATGGCAACAAATGATGTCCTTGCATCCATATCTTCCAACCTCTTCTGAATGCTGTCATTTCTAAAATTTGACTCTATTGGAAGACCAGTTTCTATTGCATGTATTTTTCCATCTTTCCAAAAGACTAACCTTTTTTCTTTCACTTCATGGAAGGCTATACAGTCTCACTTTTCATGCTATAAACTGTCACACCAAATGCATCTCCTCTTGTATCCTTCTCTATATAGCCTTTGGGCTGTTGCCCGAGCCTTCTCTTCTACCTTGACATCCAAATTTTGGACCTTTGCATAGATTTCTGTCAAATTTAGCCTCAAATCACGCATGCCTTTGATTAATTCATCCATAACATCACCTTTAAGAGCTAAACCAATAGGCATAGCCGGTTGTTCTGCCATAGCTACAGGTGCCTTGGCTGCAATTTCAGTCCCCCTTCTAAGCACTGGCAAGTGTGGTGCATGTACATCTTAATTTCATCCGCTCTCTCTTTACCAACATATGCACTACTTCAATTACATTAGCCCAGTCTTATTTAATCCCTATTTCAGAAGAGGCATCTTCCAAATGATCAGTTAGCTTCTCTTGCAAGACATGATCTGTAGCCTTCAGAAACAATTCAATTTTTTGACTCTCCAATGATTACTGCTCATCGGCATCCAACTGCGTATACTGACTTTTAAATTCATGGAGCAAAGCTGTAGCAACCAACCCTTTATTGGGATTTTCAATCCAATCTATAAATTTCTTTTTGGTCACAAGCCTACATCTTCCAAGAAAAACTCTTCTCTCAAAGCTTTCTTAAAAGCTGCCCAATCAGTATCTCTTCTATGTAACTCATCAATCTGATCGTGTAATGCATGCATGGCCAAACAGGAGAAATACTGACTCCATGCATATTATGGTACCCCATGAAACAAAATATTTTCTTCATACAACCGAATGAAGGCTAAAACATTTTGACCTTTAAACTGCTTCAATTCTTGTCCCACTGCCTGCAATGCATTCATAGCTAAGGAATCAATTCTTTATGCTTCCTGCCGAGTTTGCATCTACTATTGTAACAACAACTATTGTTGTTGTTGCTGCTGCTATAACAAAGCAATCATCTATTGTAAAGCATCACCACCACTTGAACCAATAGAATCCCCCATCTTTACACACCTGCTAACTTTCACGTCAGGTTCTCGAGCGTTTGGGGTCAAAAGTCTACCACGGGGGTAAAAGGCAATAGGATGAAGGGAGATTCAGGGAGAGGAGTAGATGGAAGAAAAGAGGTTTAAAGAAATAGAAGATGTAGAAGAATACTCACATAGGTGAAGCCTGTCAATTTATTTATGCATTATGAGAAGATAAATCCTTGTAGACAAAAATTTTCATAACACAATAACTTCCTCTATGCTTCTCAGACGGCCAATCTGATGCTTCCATTGGCTCCAAGAGGGGTATAAAATACTAGGACACTTGGCCAGAATGTGCCAGATCACTCCTCCATCTCCCAGTTTGGAGTGTTGTTCACTGCCTGAAAACTGCGATCGCACGTCGCACGATTTTGCCAATCCTTCTTTTTACATAAAATCCTCCCAAAATTACTAAAAGCTACATGCTTTCTTTTACATGTCATCCTATTCTAGAATTTTTCTATAGTTTTTGGATTTTTACAAGAGATAATATCTAAAATATCAAAAATTGGCTAAACTTGTTCAAAAATCTAGTATTTTTGAACTATCTATACTACGGACACTGACATTAATGACTAATGTGGCATTGGCTCTCTAGATCAATAAGAAAGCCGCACTCTAGAGTTTTTCGTACTATGACCGCGTAGCGGCATGACAGTGTGACAAGTTTGAAGCAACTTCCAGAAGACAAGTGTTTGTGGGCTATAGCTTGCAATCTCAAGGCTATCGATTGTATGATCCTATTAAGTGGGATGTCTATACGAGCCATGATGTTTGGTTCGTGGAGGTTCTAGCTTGAGAGGGTGATGAGGATCACCCAGTACTTGGAGATCCCAGTGATGGCTGGGGCTCAACGATTGTTCCTCTCGAGCCTATGTCTCTTGAGGACTCTTCTTCGGATGAGGAGCCTACCTCCCAACAACCGAATTCACTGCTTGGTCCTCTGTTGATGGTAGACCTTCTAGAAACTTCAATAGATGGAGAGCACCGAGCGAGATTTAGCCTCCTCCTCGTTGGGCCCGTGACACACTCCCAAATTCAAGGATCGAGGGGGTCCTTGAGGAGTGGCAACCACAAGATGGTTGGACTGCAGAGGTAACAATGGCATGAGGCACATACTATGGAGCTTGTTTGCTCTAACTACTATTTGATGTCTTGTGTTATGTAGGATAAAGAGCCTACATTAGTGAAGGAGTCTTTACAGTTGGCAGAAGGTGATGGAAGCCGAGTTGGAGGCTATTGAGAAAAATGGCACTTGGTACCTTGTGCCTCATCCCTCGCATAAGAAGGTGATTGGTGTCAAATGGGTCTTTAAGACCAAGTACCATAGTGATGGCTCTTTGGACAAGCACAAGACTCGCCTTGTTGCTAAAGTTTTTACACAACACTAGGTGTTGATTTCCACTTTTTTCCCTACTGCTCGCATGGCGACTATTCGAGCTATTCTTACCTTGGTTGGTCATCTGAGATGGCCTGTTTTTCAGTTGGATGTGAAGTCGGCCTTCTTGAATGGTGTTTTGAAGGAGGAGATCTATGTAGAGCAGCCTTCTAGCTTTGGTTCCTCAGATGGGAAGGTTTACAAGTTGAAGAAGGCCTTGTATGGCCTAAAGTAGGCTCCGTGCGCTTGGAACGAGAAGATTGATTCTATTAATTTTCAACCCTTTTATACAAAGTTTTAGGATTAGGGTTTCCCCTTTTCCTTTGGGCACCCTACTTATCCTTTTCATTCTTGCACACATTAAATCATATTCTAAGCCATATTCATGTGTTACAACTCATAGGGAGGGAGCCAGCTGGCTCTTAAGGTAGTGTCACAAAGCCAAAATAAATCATTACGATTCCCAAAAATCTTCCAAGGTCCTTTCAATCCTCCAATGTCTTCAAAAGTCTTTAAGAACTCAATAATCTTGAAAAATCTAATTGACACCAAATCTCACAGTAATTTGAGATTTTTTCTCTACCCTACTCTTAGTGCTTCCATAAGCACTATCCAATAGAAAGAGTGAACGAATGGGAGAGCTTCTTACCTATTTCTTGCTTGCTCAAATCCTTACTTCTTCTCCTTAACTTTGGCCTTCAAAACCAACCTCTCTCTTAGTGGCACTACACTGATACTATGTCAGGAATCGTGTGGTGGGGGGACTTGCTTGGGCTGCTATACCAAACACATGCCATATACACGAGAGTAAGCTCACGAAGAACACAAGAAGAGAGATGGACGCCAAAATTTTTTTTGTTAGTTTCTTCTTCTTCTCTCACACAAAATACAATGTACAAAGAGTGTAGATAAGATACAATATAAAGAAAAGTGGCCTACCAACTCAAACAGTGCATAACTGACTATACTAATCGATTGGCACTATAAATATGCCAACTATAGGTAGGTGCAACAAACTAAATATGATAATTGATAATTCATTGGCCATATGAGGATCATAATGACCACCAAAGTGCTAAGTGTAGAGATGTAGATCCATTTGGTCTAGCGGTCCATCATTAATGTCTGCACATGTTGAGCTTGCCATCTCAACAACTCTTACAATGGCATGAAAAGATAACCAAGAACAAAGAGACCACAAGTTTTGGCACATATGAATAGCTTGTTCCATTTTTTTCATCCTTTTTATACATGGACTTTAGGATTGTTTCCCTTCTTGGGCATCCCTCTTATTCTCGTAGCCTCATAGCCAAACTTTACAATATACGCATTTAGAGATTCAAGTGGGATTCTAGTACAAACTAAAATCATTATAATTCTCATAAAATGGCTCTCTATTTCACATTAAACATAATATATTTGAAAACATAGTAAAGTATATTTTCTTTAGATGATATTGCAACAATTGCATTGGAAAATTTTAGTTCTCAATTCCTACGATTTATTCATTAATCCACTTTGCTCCAAAATGGTGTTAACATTATCCCCTACTAGACATGTGCCAATCCCATGGCACATAGCAATGTAAAACTTCATGCAAGGGATGGTCGTAAAATGGTGAGATCATTCTTCTAAGGAAGTGGTAGTCATTCCTAATGGTGCAGTAAGGTTATCATTGTAGCTCTAGTGATAGTACTAAAGGAGATGGAAGATGATTCCATGGATATAGAGTTGTTGTAGAGGACTACTGATATCATTGGGTGCTCTTTTGGTTTTTATCAAACATGTGTTGAGATGGTAAGCTCAACACATGCACACATTGACGATTGATAGCCTAGCTAGATGGATCCACACATCTATGCTTAGCATGTCAATGGTCATTATGATCCTCACATAGCCATGGACTTATCACTTATTATATTTAGTTTGTTGCACCTACCTACAACTAGTATAGTTATAGTCCCAATAGATTAGTATAGTTAGTTATGCACTGTTTGACTTAGTAGGCCACTTTTCTTTATATTATATCTTATATATACTTTTTGTACATTGTATTTGTATGTGGAAGAAGAAAAAATAACCAACAAGAAAAGTTTTTAACCTCCATGTCTCTTCTTGTGTTCTTGAGTGAGCTTCCTCTTGTGTGTATGGTGTGTGTTTGGTGTAGTAGCTCAAGCGAATCTCCCCACCACACGATTCCTATCATAGTTTCAAAGTGGTGTCTCTGAGAAAGAATGGTTTTGAATGTTGAAGTGAAGGTGAAGAAGCAAGGATTCAAGCAAGCAAGCAACACATAAGACATTATCCCATTCTTCCACTATTTCTCTTGGATAGTGCTTGTGCAAGAATCAAAAGCAAGGAAAAGCAAAAATCTCATATAACTGTGAGATTTGGTGTAGGAGAAGAGCACTATATATTCTACCAATAAGCCCTTTAGGGCCATTCTGCTACTTGTTTGGCTATTTGGGATTGTTTCAGACCTCATTTTAGAGCTGCAAGGTTGTAGACAACTATTTGAGGATATGCTACGAATTTGGTTATGTTGACCAAAAGTGGAATACACAAGCTATAGATTTGGAATATGTAAGTCTTGAGGTATTTTAGGAAGTAAACATAAGTCTTATCTACAACTAGGCTACAAATTACATATATTATTGAGTAATTAGTGAAAAACACTATTTGGTGTATTGTTGTGTACTTGTTGTGAAGGTTGTAGAAGACTTACTTGCTATTTTATATCAACTTTGTGATAATTGCAAAGGTGTGAAAACCCCATCATTGAAAAGCTAGACAAGAACAATTATCTATTATGGAAGTTTCATATGGCCAACTCCTTATTGGAAAATGCCTTTACGAGTTTGTTTTAGGTGAAGAAAAGGAGTTAGAGAGTTGAGTAACCCTATGACTATAAATGAATTAAAGATGTGGAAAGAATAGACTGCAAAGGAAAAAAATGTGATGTATTGGCTATCTGCAAACATTGTGATAATACTATGTTGGGTCATATTAGAAATACAAAAACTTCACATATAGCTTGGATGATTTTTGAGAACATATTTTTAGTAGATACAAAGGTACGTAAGATTTAACTCAAGCAAGAGTTGAACACCTTAAAGAAAAGGAAAATGTTTGTCAATGAGTGTATTTTAAAAGTGAGGAGTATTATAAATGCTTTCGTAGCAATTGATGCAATTCCTGATAATGGTGATTTGGTTTCATCTACTTTGGGTGGCCTTAATAATGAGAAGGCTTGGAAATTATTTGTCACTTTTGTATATGTATAGATGCCATGTCAATATTTTTATGAGTTGATCCCTCTCATGAGATTATTGAAGAGATCAATATGCAGAGTGAGTCATTTGAAACAAATAATGAATAGGTCCAAGCATTCTACTCAAGTTCAGGAAGGGGACGCAGTAGATCCCTTTCAAAAGGCCATTGGTATGGGACATGCTAGTGATAACTAGAAAAATAGGATAAGATAGGAATTCGATGAAATGTAGGTTTTAGGAGGCTATGGAAACTTTAGAGGCAAGGGGAGCTCTAGAGAACGAGGTCTATGGTGGCAGAACAAAGGTTCTAGCAATTCTCGTATTGTTTCTTATTATTGTAGCAAAATAGGTCATATTCTAGCTCATTATTATGCTAAAAAGGATGATCGTAGTGTGAAATTACACAAAGGAAACTATACATCATCTTCATGACAAAATAAACAAAAAAATGAGCATCTATTTGTTATGAAGCATATGAAGAATGTTATTGCAAGAAAGAGGACACATGATAATGTATGGTATATTGAATCAAGAGCATCTAATCATATGACCAATCATGTTGAATGATTTGAAGAGATGCAAGATTTACAAAATCCAGGTTATATGTAGATGGGTGATGATTCATGCTACTCAATTTCACACATTGAAAAGGTTCCCTTATCTTTGCATAATGACCAAACAAAGACTCTCTCAAATATTTTACATGTGTCATCAATCACAAAGAATTTAGTGTATGTTGACCAAATGGTAGAGCAAGGATTGCAGGTTCAATTTAATTAAAAATGTTATTTTGTAAAAGATTTTAATGCTAAGTGAAGGTTGGTTACAAAAGAAAGTAGAGTGGCCACATGTTTACTTTAGATGTTGGAATTCTTACTATGAATGTTGCTATGTATGCTAAAGAAAAAGGAGTGGTTGCAAATATTGAAATATGGAATAAACATATTGGACATGCAAATATACAAAGACTGAAATTAATGCAATCAAAAGGATTGCCTACTTTTAGAGTTATAAAATTTCATAAAGTGTGTAAAGCATGTCAATTTGGTAAATAGAAAAGACTCACCTTTCTTGCATGACAAAGATGTGAGCAAAAATATACTTGATGTTGTGCATATAGATATCTAGGGGCCTACACAAAATATATCTCTTCATGGTAGAAAATGCTTTATCATGTTTATTGATGATTGTTCAAGAAAGCTGTTGTTATATTTCAGGAAGGAGAAGAGTGATGTATTTAAGCACTTCAAAACTTTCAAGGTTGCTATTAAAACAGAAACATGCTTGATAGTTAAGTGTTTGAGATTAGATAGAGGGAGAGAGTACATCTCTAATGAGTTTGATGGCATGTTAAGGTCTCATGGAATAAAGAGCCAGTTTACTTGCAAATATATCCCACAAAAAAAATGGGATTATAGAAAGGAAAAATAAACATATTGTAGAAGTTGTATGAGCATTGATAGTGGCTGAAAAGAATATCTTGGTCTGAATCTATTTATATTGTTGTCTATATTATGAAAAAAACTCCCATAGCTACAATTCATGGGATGACCCCTGAAGAATGCTTTACAGACAAGACACTCGATGTCTCACACTTGAAAGTGTTTGATTGTATTGCAGACGTTTATGTGCCAAATGAGCTATAACAAAAGCTTGATGTAAATGCTAAAGAATCTATTTTAATTAGATACTATTTAGAGGAGAAAGGGTATCATTGTTATAACATTGTTACAAGTGAGTTCAGAGTGAGCAGGGATGTTATATTTGTTGAGATGAGTAGTTGGCATGCATCTATTGGTGATGCATTTGAGGATGATGATCATGATCATGATAGTTATGTACAAAAAGAAAAGCAAGAATCAATGGACCAAAGACATCATCTGATACTACATCTATAGTTAGCCCTTTGTCTAGGAGACTAAGGAGTAGCCCCACATCTTCAAGTGCATCTATAAGTGTTGCAAGTAAAGAAAAAGGAAAGAAGAAAGTGTTGGATGGTAATGCATCTACTAGTCATTTGGGATTTGATAGAGATTCCAGTGGTTTAGAGAGTTTGGATGATGAGCTTGGTATTCCTTTAGTCAATATACTAGGCATACGGAAAGCACATGGTAATGTAAAGGCTCCACTAAGTGATCCAATGGTACATAGGTCTAGTGGACTCGGATACCCTATTTAAATATTTGGTTTTGAAGATTATGTAGCTCACCATTATTCTTATATGGTAAAGGTGGTTGAGGATATTGAGCTCACTTTCTTTGAAGATATTGTTGGTCATGCTCATTGGGATGCATTAATGGATGAGAAGATGGCTACATTACAAGCCAATAAGAGTTGGTTTTTTGTTTGGTTTAAGTGGATTTACAAGATCAAGCATAATTTAGATGATTTGTGTCATTAGGCATAACGCTAGGCTAGTTGCAAAAGCTATGCTCAAACATATGGCATAGACTATGAAGAGACATTCAATCCAGTTGCTAAAATGGCAACTGTTAGATGTGTAATTGCTTTGACAAGAGCCAAAGGTTGGATTTTGTAGAAAATGGATATCAATAATGCCTTCTTGCATAGTGAATTGCAAGAAGAGGTGTATAAGGAGAAGCTAGCGGGTTATGAGGACTTAGAGCATCCCATATATGTATGAAAGTTAAAGAAATCACTCTATGGACTAAAGCAAGCACCTAGAGCATGGTCTAAAAAGATCAAAGAGTATCTTGTCAACATTGGCTTTTATGTTTCTAATGCTAACTACTCAGTTTAAGTGTGAAAGGGAGATCCAGGCTTGGTCATCATAGTCATCTATGTGGATAACTTGATTATTATAAGTGACTGTGAGAGTGGGATTGCTGAAGTTAAGGAACTTTTGAAGAAGAAGTTTGAGATGAAGGATTTGGGTGAGCTAAGGTACTTACTTGGTATTAAGGTGATTGGATGTGATGATGGTATATGGCTATCCCATGGCTTGGATATGTTATTTAAGTATGGTATGATAGCGTGTAAGCCTTTTTCAGTGCCATTGGAGTAAAATGTGAAGTTAAGTGTTGATGTTGGGGATGAGATAGAAGGCCCTACTGTGTTCAAGAGGATAGTAGGAATTTTGATTTACATGATTATCATAAGGCTAGAGACTTGAGCTATGCTATTGGCCTTAGTAGTTAGTTCATGCAGATGCCTAGAAAGCCTCACTTGGATGTTGTTAGATGCATATTGAGGTATGTGAAGTACACTTTGCATTATGGACATTTTTATGAGGCATGTTGAAAATGATTGAAACATGTTTGCTAATGCTTGCAATGTCAGAAACTCATTCATTTTCATCTTTGAAAACAAGAAAATCACAAACAACAAGTGCTTCTTCCAATTCTGCTAGCTCCTTTACTTCTCTCATAATCTTAGCCACCATCAAGGCCATATTGATTATGTGAGCAGAAGTCTATCTTTGCTTCTCTATTCTCAATGGCCTTCTTGGTCCATCTGCCTTTTCCTCAGTTGTGAGGATGTAGTCCTAGAACTAGCTTAGCATAATTTAAGAGGGATGGTACGAGACTATGCCTTATGGGCAAAGGGGTCGATGCTAAGCTCCCCCTCATTTCTTACTCACTTTGAACCAAGTACGATGCTTACTAGCCTCAAGTCTTTGATGGCTTGTGCAATATAACCATCTTATCTCGATGCTAGTATGCCGCTACATATTGTAGATGTGTCATTGGGAATTCGCATGTTGACCCTTGTGGGATGCGGCTAGATGCTTCGCTTGTAAGCTAGACCTAGAGAACACCTAATTGCTCCATTTAAGAAGTGTATACATAGAAGAAAGATTCAGAACCTTCATAAGCCTTCGATTAGATTCATTCCAAATTGTGATGCGCTACCTAGTCATGAGATGTAGGCTAAACCATAGGTGTGATTGGAAACATATCAAGTATCATTTTGGCACTTGTGGATGGGGTGAAGGCTATACACAACAGGATGTCATCCATTTGGCCTTCATGGAAACAACATAGTATTAGACTTTACTAGGGATAATACGAGAGTGGGTATTATCAATTGGGGTGTGATGCTTATATTTGATATGGTGAGGCCAAGTTTAAATTAGATCACTAATATGCATGATACAAAGCCACATGTACTAGCAGAGCGTAGACGGAGAAGCATAGTAGAAAGGAGAGAAAGACCATGGATTACACCCAAACTCTAAGATCCAATGTGTCAATCTATGTATAGCAAGGATGCAGATCTCTACGTGCTTGATTGGCTGTTCACTTTCCTTATCGAATTTGGGCACTTTGGCCACCAGTAGTAGTGATTGAATAGGGAGGTGAGGGATGCTCCAAACAAAGACTTCATGTATGCACTAGAATGGAAGGAAAGGAATCACATGAAGTAATATGATAGGGCCACAAGAATATCCTTTATAAATATCAATGCTTTCTTGAGGTCGGAGTGGAACTTAGATCTTGCAAAGGCTAAAAGGCTGCTTGTTGACCATGGCCTTATCTAGCCCACCATCTCTCAATGAGGTGAGATGGGCTAGATAGGCCCACTCATTGAGCTTGGCCCTCTCTAACCTACCCTCTTTGAATAGCCTATCCATCCTTTGCAAGTTTTGTAAAATACATGATCTTTTTTTTTGTAAACACACAAAGAGCTAATTTTTTGTAACACATGTAAATTGTAGAGTCCATGAATATATAGTCTCTCAAGGAGTCGCAATCTATCATTGCATGTTGTTAACTTGTCATTGCATATTAACTTGTTAACTTGTTATTTGTTAACTTTCATTGTGTATTGACTTTTTTTTTTTGCAAAGTTTTCATGGTGTAAATCTATTTTATATATCTTATCATGGTATAGATATTCTTTGTATATCTTATCATGGACAAACATATTTTATATACATGTATCTCTTTATATTGACTTATTTTCTATCTATTATTGTACTAATGTTTCTCTTATTGTGTGTTGCATGTAGTTGTTCATAATCATAAAAGTTCTTTGTATTAATGTATGAGAGAATGACCCATACATCTTTCCATTTTGGAGGCAACATGGTAGAGGGCAGAGATTGGCGTGATGAGCAAGAAATGATGGCGATGGCAATGAAGATAGATCATACAACAAGCACTTTTGAAAGACATACAAGTTGTTAACCCCAAGTCAAGATGGCGGAGAAAGATGGCGCAGAAATGAAGAAAAAAGTGGAAAAAAGATGGAAAAAGAGCAAAGACATGCAAGCGGCCTCTAAAGCTAAGCTGGGGCAAAAAGTGCAATTTTAAATGAAAGGCACCTCAAAAAGCTCTAAAAACTCTTGTAAAAAAGCACCAGGCTCCCTCCTGTGCCAATTGTAAAATATTAGATGGGTGTAGGCTAGAGGCATAAGGCTAGAAGAGGGAAATAGAGAAAGGACCTTGCCACAACGGCCCGTCATGTAAAAAAGGGATGAGTGCCCATGGGATTTTAGGGCTTGTATATAAAGTTCAAAAAGTGAACGGAAGCTCATTCTTTTGGTGTGTGGCTAACAAGAGTTTTCTTCTTCTCTTCTTCTCTTCTCCTTGCTTGTGTGTGCTCTTGAGAGAGGGAGTGTGAGAGTGTGAGAGAGTGAGTGTGTGGGAGTGAGGGATCAAGAGGGTGAAGCTCTTCACCATCTCCTCTTCTCTTCTTCTCTTCTCTTCTCTTCTCTTTTCTTGCGCGTGCGACTATGGTGGATGGAGCTTGGAGATGGAGGAGGCTTGAGGATGCTTGAGCTAGCATCTAGGATCGTGGAGCTATTGGCGTGTGCGAGAGAGGAGGCTACTTATTTCGACATCAAGGTAATCTCACTACACTCGTAGGATCGACGACATGTCGGCTAGGTGAGAGATAGCCATTAGAGCTCGCTTGAAATGCTTGAAACAATAAGTGGTCTGTGGGTCTTGGTGATTGAGCGTGAGCTCCCTCTACACAAGTGATTAAAGAGTTTAGTGGTTGCCTTGGATGGAAGGGAGGCTCAATGCATAGCCAATGCCTCTCGCAATGGGCTAATCCAATCACATGTAGTGAAAGGAGGTAAAAAAGACAATGAGTGTAGAAATGTTGAAGATAGTCTGGAGCATAGAGATCAATGAAGGGCGATAGAAAGTAAGAAAATGCCTTCATGATGACATTAGGGAGAATGCTGAGCACATCGATGAAGTATTTGGCCAATCCCTTCACGGTGTTGACTCCCTTCTCTACCTAGCAACGATGTTGTACATGCATTTTACACTTGGCTAGCTAATGGACTTGTCATCAAGGAGATCCAACATTTCATAAAGGATATGTGAGCACATCGTGTAACAGTCACTCATGATGATTTGCAATTGGCATTGCAAAGCATGACATTGGACTTGTATGCAAGAGAAGAGGTATTGAAGAGTAAGTTGGCACAAAGAGAATTGGAGTTCCAACAAGGCTTGCAATCACAAACACCATCACAAGTGCATGCCGATATTGAGGAACAGATTGAGACACTTATTACAAGGACTACGAAGCATGTAGAATGCAACATTGTGGAGAGGGCTTCTCAAGGGGCATTAGTCATGAGACCAGCTTATGAGTGCCATACTCCATCATCACACCATCTTGTAGAATGAGTCATGGCTGCTTCAAGCCATTCGATAGAGATTCGATGGATAAACATGTTACAAATATAGATATGCACCTAGACATGACTATAGTCCCTAGATTTCCAAGGCCATGCACTCTCTAGAATTTGGATGAAAAGGGATCAATCAGTGCACACCTTAGATTGACTTCATGATCTTTCTACATTATGAAAGGTTTTGGATATGGAATGGTATGTATTGCTTTATCAATGCCGATCATCTTCCATATATTAGAACCAACCTTAAGTAGATATAGTGGATGGAAAATCTAAAAGTTGTTTAATGTTTATTTTGAAGGAATCTATGGTTAACCATACTATTAATATATCTAATTTTCATGGGTAAATCGTTATAATAGGATTCTTATCATGATATAATGTCTCTTAGCTATTGGAAAAATGTAAATAAAACATGACTCTTTGCCTTCTACTTGTATAAGCTCAAAAGCTCCTAAAATTTTATGTTAAAATATAAGAAGGTTTATATGGAATCTTTATAATGTATATTAAACTAGTTAATTATGTATTTTTGTTTACCGCAGCACAGAGGATCGGAAAATGGAGGAGAGGTGCGGAAAAAATGGAAGAAGGAGATAACCGAAAGGGCACAGGACAAAGGAAGGAAAATGCGCCCTGAATGGAGGTCAAACCCTGAAAATTTGAATGACGACCTCTCCAGAAGGCTTCAGTATCGCCTCAACAAAAGAAAGGAGTAAAAACATGCCATTAAATGTGAAGGCACTCCCGAACCCTTGTAAAAGAGTGCCGGTCTCACTCTTGTGCAAATTTGATGCATTAGTTGGGAATGGGATAAGTTCGAATGTTGGGAAATAGGAAAAGAGGGCCTAGGCTAATGGCCGGCCATGTAAAAAGTGGGGATGACCGCCCAAAAAGTAGGGCATGTATATAAAGTTTAAAAGTGAATGAGAAGCTCATTCTTGTGTGTGGCCAAAGCTTCTTCTTTTTCTTCTCTTGTTTCTTGCCTTCTTGCTTGTGCTTGAATGAGGGATTGAAGGAGTGTGAGGGAGTGAGTGTATGAGAGTGAGGGATCATGAAGAAGAAGCTCCCCATCTTCTCTCTTTATTTTCTCTTCTTCTCTTCTCTTATCTTCTCTTGTGCAGCTATGGAGGATGGAGCTTGATGGAGAGGGCTTGAGGTTGCTTGAGCTTGCCACAAGGATCGTGGAGCTACCGGAGTGCAAGAGAGAGGAGGGAACTCGATAGAGCATCAAGGTAAGCTCACTACACCCATAAGGTAGGCATTGTGTGTCAACTATGTGAGAGGTAGTCATGGCCGCTCGGCTTGAAACGCTTGATCAATAAGCGGTCCATAGGTCTCGGGGTAGAGCTCCGTAGCTTCCCTCCATTTTTTGTTCCGTTAATAGGGCTATGACTAGATTAATGATGAGAGCAACCCTGCTTCTCTCCTTTTGCCTAGAAATCTTAGAAAATATGAATGATACCCACTTCACGAGGTGTAATCATCCCTTCTTGTCATCCACACCTGTGAAGGCCCGGGCCACTATTAAAGAATATCTACAAAGTCGTGCATTTCTATCCCAATGCTTGCGACCACCCCAAGCTCTGGCTAAAGGTCGTGCCTTCTTTGTATGCAATGCTCCAAAAAAAAAAAAAAAAAAAGAGAAGCAACATGAGGGCTCACTTTGCTCACTACACCTAGGGTTCACCCCTAGCCCCTCCCCCCACTTCACACTTAGGGCACATCAAGGGCAGGACTTCCAGACCTGTCACCCTAAGTTTTGCACTACACCTCCAACAACACATGAACTGGGTCCTTAAGTGTGAGACATTACCAAGGGCCTACCCAAGGTTAGACCCATCTCCCAGTTCCACAGCACATGCAGTTACACCACACCGTGAGACAGACACACCCCTTAGGGAGTGCACAACTTTCTCTTGTAGGCCATGATCGTGACTCAATGATGACTGACGACCCAGCTAAGGAGAACCATCCACGACATCCACTAATGACCAAGAATTTTTCCATAAGTCGGACAAACACCACTGCAGCAGCTTCAGGAGCTTTTGCATACTCTGACGGTTAAATGGACCAACATGCTTTTGCATACTCAACCAAATCAAGCAGATAGAAAACTCAGTGATGGAATCACCATTGGCATAGATCTTGGAACCACATATTCTCCAAATGATTACGGAGCCCCGGTTTTGACAACCATCGCAAAAGGGAAGTTACAACTGTGTGACAAATGTCGAGCATCTTCATGAAGATCAAAGCACACTGGAATCTCTCCCAATCATCAGGAATCAACAATCCATCATCTCTCATTCATAACCACACCTTTTGATAGTGGTCATCTACCCACCAATTCCACTTAGCAGCAACCCCAACTACCCTACTACTCCCCACCCCAGTGCCATGGGACTAGCACTCAGCTAGGAGGGAGGTAATGTTTACCGCAGCACAGAGGATCGGAAAATGGAGGAGAGGTGCAGAAAAAATGGAAGAATAAGATAACCGAAAGGGCACATTTCAAAGGAAGGAAAAGGTGCCTCGGATGCAGGTCAGATCCTAAAAATTTGAATGATGACCTCTCCAGAAGGCTTCAGTATTGCCTCGAGAAAAGAAAGGAGTAAAAGTGCACCATTAAATGTGAAGGTGCTCCTGAACCCTTATAAAAGAGTGCCGGGCTCACTCCTATGCAAATTGTATGCATTAGTTGGGAAGGATAAGTTTGAACGGTGGGAAATAAGAAAAGAGTGCCTAGGCTAATGGCCGGCCATGGAAAAAGTGGGGATGACCGCCCAAAAAGTAGGGCATGTATATAAAGTTCAAAAGTGAATGAGAAGCTCATTCTTGTGTGTGGCCAAAGCTTCTTCTTCTTCTTCTCTTGTTTCTTGCCTTTTTGCTTGTGCTTGAGTGAGGGATTGAAGGAGTGTGAGGGAGTGAGTGTGTGAGAGTGAGGGATCGTGAAGAAGAAGCTCCCCATCTTCTCTACTTCTCTTCTCTTCTCTTCTCTTGTGCGGCTATGGAGGATGGAGCTTGATGGAGAGGGCTTGAGGTTGCTTGAGCTTGCCGCAAGGATCGTGGAGCTACCAGAGTGCAAGAGAGAGGAGGGAACTCGATTGAGTATCAAGGTAAGCTCACTACACCCGTAAGGTAGGAATTGCGTGTCAGCTATGTCAGAGGTAGCCATGGCCGCTCGGCTTGAAACACTTGATCAATAAGCGGTCCGTAGGTCTCGGGGTAGAGCTTCGTAGCTCCCCTCTAGTTTTAAAACAAGACGTTTCAATTGATATTAATTTTATTGAGTTACAAGAGAAGAAATCCCTTCTCAAAAAAATTAAAAAAGAAAATGAGAATGAGAAAAAAAATCTGTTGTTTGTCATAACGTAGATAAAATGGAAAATGATGATGGTTGTGATGATCGCGAGATGTATCTTAATTAGCATGTCCTGTGTTCTTGCTCTCAATGCAAGTTCGCAATCAGATGAAAGCATCGCTTGTGTATAGAATATGTATGATGCTTCGATGAGTTCCAATCGGAGATCATTGATCAGCCAATCTTAGACTTTCAGCAAACCGTAAGAAAAGTGTGTATCAATCATACCTTACATTCACAAAATAATTGAATATTATATATAAAAACATTAGACGTGGCCATAAAATTTATACAGGGAGGTGACGTCTCATCCCAAGGAGGAATACACAAATTGTGGTGGCTAGTTAAAAGCGTTTGTGTGCATACAATGGATGGAGTGCTTGAGCCAATCCACCACTTGGAAGGCATGACTTAGTCTATACCATCAATATCAGAGGAGATAGGCAACCTTTCATACCTTTCTCCAATCTTGGAGCTTGAGATAGAGATAATGATCAATGCATTGATGCCCATGGATGCCGAGACATCTAATCCACTATGAGAGGAAGCATCCGTATCATTATATGATGGGTGCTAAGTATCACACTTAAAGACATTGCTTGCACTCCTAAGTGTGCAAGCAAAATACAAGTGGAGCGATGCGTGTGACTGAGTTGTTTAGGTACATTCTACATACGCTTCGTGGATTTATTTTTGACACCATTACTAAAAAAATTATGCTTTTTCAAGGCATTTTATGTTATTTTTAGGTTGCTAAAGTATCATATATTACACTTGAAAATACAATGCCTGAGTCTCATGATGATGCATGACATGTTTTACAAAAGCTTGGCATGAACTACAACAGCATCCATGCATGTGTCAACGATTGCGTGTTGTTTCGAAGAGAGTACGGGACTATGGAGACATGTCCAAAGTGTGGTGCTCACAGGAATAGACACGACTTGCAAGGGAAAACCATCCCTCAGAAAGTTCTTAGACACTTTCCACTTATTCCCTGTATACGTCACATGTTTCCTACATCGGGCATGGCGAGCTTGACAATGTGGCATGCGTAGAATGGATGCACAAATGGAGTTCAACGAATATCTGTGGATTCACGCACATGGAGCCACATTGACTCTAGCTTTCTAGGCTTTGCACGAGAGCCAAGGAATCTTCAGCTTGGGATCTTGCTATGGATGGTGTGAACCCATTTGGTCTCCACTCATCCACTTACAGTGTGTGGCATGCAGTCCTTGTTAACTATAACATCCTGCCATGGCTTTATACAAAGAAAGGATACTTGATTCTTAGTTTGTTGGTTCCTAGCTACTACAAAGTCAAGAATATGAATGTCTATCTCCGTCCATTAGTCGATGAGCTTAAGATTTTGTGAGAGAAGGGGGTCGCCGTGGAAGATATGAGTAAGCACAATGGTCAACGGTCCCCTACCAATATATGAGCCATTCTCATGTGGACCATGCATGACTTTCCGGGATTCAGGGAGTGCTCAAGTAAATAGGCTGGTGTTATCGTTGTGGTAATATCTATCATAGATCATTCAAGTTTTTGTTTACTAAATAGGGATGTTGAGACAGGTCTGCTTACCTGTCCATTATGTGGGCCAGAGTTAGACTCCTGAAGGTCACAAACCATGGAGAAGATGGTATATCAAGGACATGCTGCTTTTTTGTCGGAGGGTCATGAACTGAGGAAAGGTTTTCTTGGACGACCTCCAACACGAATGAATGCTCAAAGCTGGTACGAGTTGAAAATGGTCCACACGGAGTCACATCCAAACGGAATGTGATAGTCCTCGATTTTCTATGAGTTGTTGTATTGGACCCACTTACACATTAAGCACTTGTTGGATCCCATGCATATTTTCAAGAATGTGGATAGCTTACTATGAGACCACATCACAGGAAAGAGAGGCACTGCACATGCACGAATGAATTTGAAGGAGGCAGGCAAGATGGAGACACTTTGGCCGCAGTCGAGTGTTGATGGTCGCTTACAATTACCTCACGCTCCTTGGGTTTCGTCCATTAAAGAAGAGCGCATTGTGAAGCAAATTATCAAGTCTACCGACAGGTATGATGCATTCCCTCATATGCACTTTTTTTTAAAGACGGCCAACTATCAAGGATAAAATCCCATGATTGGCATAAGATATGTCAGGTTTGTGCTAGCCTCAATTGTAAGTGGCTTGTGTATTTTGCTATTTGGATTCTAGTTGGTGTTCCTAATGCTTCTTCATTTGTGGTAGTTTACATTATCGATCATAATTGTGAGATGCCTCACTCTAGAAATATGTGGGGCAATTTACAGGTTGTCAAATTTAGTACAATGGATCTCACAGAAGGAGATCAAGAGATACTCTATTGAATCAGCAAGGCAGGGAGCAATGGAGACAGTATGTCTTTTTGAGAAGTAATTTCCTACTAGCATGCTCATGATATAAACCCACCTCCTAGTGCATCTTGTAGATGAAGTGGAGATTGCAGGAGTTGTCTATACACGATGGATGTTTTTCTTGGAACACTTCATAAAAACCTTGAAAGGCTTTGTGTGATAAACGAGCTCAGCCAGAAGGTAGCATGGCTATAGGTTGTCTGGTGTCGGAGGCATTAGTGTATATTTCACAGTGGCTACCAATGTTAGATTGAGATAACAGTATGCTATGGTTCCTGAAGGATGATGATAGACTGTTGACCGGAGATGTGGTGGTTGGAAATGGGGTAAAAAAAAGGATGGATGCTGCAATGGAGGAGAAAGTGAATCATTTGTGTACGTTGCACCATGCATCAATGGAGATGTGGCTTGCTAGATACTGTACGAGCAAGCCAGGAAAGATCAAGAAGAAGCGCAATCAAAATTTTGACACAGTATGCACCATCAACCGATTTGACATCCTAAGGGCATGGAGGAGATGACACGGTGTATGTCTATGCGATGGTTACATGGAGCTTTGATCGCAGCCTCTCCTAAAGGGGTGGAGGTCTCTACTGAGGAGTTGGAATTCTCAAGGGGATGTAGTCCAAAGGTGACCACAGTTTAATAAGCTATCGTATCTAGATTTTATATTGACAACTAATCTAATCATTTCAATGTACAGTACAAAATATACAGTGCGGTGTGGTCGTGTGGATGACATTTTCATGTCGAGCGCATTGACAAAATGCGCTCCACAACAGATTGTGGTGTCATAGAAAAGTTCAAGCAAGAGAGCCAACGGCAAGCCATGGATCGAAACACCATTATAGATGAGATGGTGTATTTTGGGAACTTGCAAAGTGTTATCTCAATGAAATATCGTAGCTTCTCCACCATGATCATATTCAATGTGCAATGGTTCAAAGTGGTATTGAAAGGAGCCACGGCAACCATTCGATGAGGTCTATTTAGATTTCTCAAAATAGATTCCAAGAAAAGATGGACGGATCTGTACGACACGTTTGTCTTGCCGGCCCACTGTGAACAAGTGCATGAACTTTTTTAAAAAAATCTTTTACGATACAAATATATCACAAATGTTGAATCTTTCTTATATGTGATTTTGAACATGTAATTTTCTATCCAAATCCTCGACAACCTCGATGGTGGTATATTGTGCCTTGAGCTCTCTGAAGTGCAAGGGTGTATGATGAAAGCAATGTTCCCAATGTAGATAAGGACAATATACATATGGAGGGGTCGATATTGCAAGGGCTAGAGGTCGATATTGCAAGGGCTAGATGACAAAAAGACAGGAGGCCAAGAATTCTTCGAGAACAAGATGGAATCATCCTTTTGTTGTGACATGTCTATCGACCTTCTAGTGTATGTGGAGTTATGCTAGAAGATTGACATGCGAGCATAGTCTACATCATACTTGCAGCATTCCAGCTGCTCAATTCATTGATGAATCGCTTATAAAGGAACTCTAGAATATGCATTTTAAGTAATTTTATTTTTTTCAGAGTTATATTACCGTGCTTTGCTTGAATCTTTAAATTGATTATGCTAACTACATCACTTTCTGTCTGTGCAGGTGACCTTTGACGATATTTGGAGAGCAGGATGAGTTGAGGGATGAGCGGCAATGCATTATCACTTTGTGAGAGAGAAGGTACTTACAGGAGAGATTCGATCGGTATATATCAACACACAAGATCACATGGCTAATATTTTCACAAAGGCATTGGGTATAGAGAAGCATTGAAAATTTCACATCTTACTTAGAGTTGCAAAGATACAACTAAGCTTAAGGGGGAGTGTTGAGATGGTAAGATTAACATATGCGAACCTTGATAATGGACCATCTAGCTAGATGGGTCCACACGGCTACACTTAGCACATCGGTGGTCATTATGATCATCTCATGGCCATTGACTTATCGATTATTATATTTAGTTTGTTGACCTACAACTAGCATAGCTATAGTGCTAGTCAATTATTATAGTCAGTTATGCACTATTTGACTTAGTAGGCCACTTTTTTTAATGTTTTATCTTATCTATACTTTGTGTATATTATATTGTGTGTAAAAGAAAAGTAGATAAATCTATCATGACCTAATTTAACTTTTTTTGGGTCCTCATCCTTAATATTTCACTAATACTCTTAATTATCACTAATTAAAATTAAAAACTATCTTTTTTTATATTAAAAATATATATATCTTTTTGTAGCTTCATATCCAGTACAAAAAAAACTTCATTTTTAGGTACCTTTCAATGCATTCTAACTCTTTTTTGATTTAGTTCTTATCAATATTATACAAAACTCTTAATTTTCTCTAAATATGGCCCAAAAATACAAAATTTACCCTAATTTTAGCCATTTCTCTATCATTTCAATCATTCTAATGCAAGAACTTTAATTCTTCTCTTCCATGTTACCTTCAAAGATTATAAAATGAATGCATATAACCATAAATTATATATTCTATCCATTTATTATTACTTTTTAATGAAAACGTTCATACCTGATTAGGAAGATAATTAAGGATGATCCACCATATTTGAGAGTGTTAGTGCTTGCTTCTCCTCTCCCTTCACTTCCAGAAATCTTAAAAATCCTTAATCTTTTACTTCTTCCACTAATACACACTAATCTCTCCTTAATCTTGTTGAAAACGTCTCTCTCTACACTCAAGAATCATGATCCAGAATGGTATGAGACTGAAGAAGATGTAAGAGAGGATCAAATGTAGCCAATCCATGCTGGAAAATGAGACAATACTTGCAGCAAATCAGCATGAAACTCCCAAAATGATGGCACCCATTTTTTCCTGTCTTCTTTCTCTCTCTACAACTCCCCTCTTCACTTGATAGTCCCCCCACCTTCTTGAATTACCTCTTTTTAAAAATGATCATTTTCCCACCTGAACCGGTTTCTTTGATATCTCTTCACATCTCTGGACCTAATTTGTCCTTGTCCACCATAGCTTATTGACCCAAACTCCATGTATGCATGCTAAATTATACCCGTATTTCTATCCATCGCCAAAATATCTACGCTTTTCACTAAAAAATTTCCCGCATTCACCTTCTATCACTTATTATTTTTTCACTCCCTAAATTCTTCATCTAAAAATACCGTGACTCTCAACTTCTAATTCCACCTCAGCACAGCCCAAATACAACTTTACAACCTTATTTTTAATTAAAATTTATGAAAAATAATGCAACAACAAAGCAAAAGCCCTTCAGTTCAAAAAATAGTGTAAAAATGGCACAAAAGAAGTAATTGTCATTCCTCCCTCACCAGCTTGAGTGAGCTCCTACATGAACTAACAAAAGGAAAACTATTACAGTCTTCAAAAATAGCTTCAATAGAACAACAACCAAGAAAGCTTCAATAGGTCATGTGAAAAAATAATTATTCTCCCCCTTCAAACCACAAGCGTCCTTGTGAGCACAACTACATCTGCAACACTCATGCAACAAGGAACACAAAGGAGACAAGTATATTCCAATAAAGAATAATCTCTATCTTCTTCTGCAATTAAGAACTAACTTAATGTAACAATAAAACTAGTCCCCAAACCACTCTATCCACTGGCATGCATGACATTGCAATTCCCAAGCAAGAATCCAACAAAAAAGAAAACCATAAGAGCTGCTAAGAAACAAAAAACCTCTCAAAGCAAAGAAATGCTATGCTACTCTCCTCCCAGATATCCGTAATAAATACTTTACTTACTCTTGCAAGACCAACACTAGACCTCAGCAAAACTGATATAGGACACACCACAAGATAGAGTTTCTAGGGCAGAACTGCTACTCTCTATGAAAGAAGAGACAATGTGTCTAGCTACTAACTGGTTACAATATAGAATATAAGTATTAGTACACGTCTATCTCCTTTTATCAGAGGTTTTTTTTTTCAAAAACTTGTTTTCAGCCATGCTCAAAAGGTTCCAACCCAAAGAGATGCAAGGCATCGGATGCAGGGCACCCTTCAAGGAAATCCCTACAACCTACTAGGACCTCAAATGCGATGGATATCTTCTTTTGATAGTTTTTTCTTTCTTTCTTGTCATGGCTTTGTTTTTCTTTTTTCAAGTCTTAATCTAGGGGGTTAAATATATTTAAGAGTTTTGGTTTTTTTTTTTTGATAATACTTACATGGTCACTATTCAGCATTGAACCTTCAAATATTTTAGCTCAACAACCCTCCTCCAAAAACTTAATCAAGAAAGCTATACTAACTAGTCAGCTGACAACTAGGCTAATCTCATAAGACTCAACAAAAGTAACTTCATTCACAAACAAACTAGTCAAAATTTCATGGAGAGATGGTTTACGACTTAGCAAATCCAAAGAAGAAATGAAACAAATCCATAGGGGATATACTCTAGTGAGTTTTTAGACAGCTAGTTCAAACAGGAAAATATGAAGTCATGCATGAGTCAGGACCCCCTCTTTAGAACTTAACATTCATTAGTATAGCATTCTTATCATAACACAAAAAAACAACTAAAAATTTAAAATGTAATAACAAAAAATTCAAAACAAAACAAGAAAAGGAAACATCTAGTAATAATGTGTCATAACTTCATAGTGCCCAAAGCCAATTGAAAAGAAAACCTGTATTGAAAGGTAAACCCAACTATGCATGCATCTAATTACTAAACTAAGTGAAATTTTTTTCGACAACCTGTAAATGGCCCCACGTATTTCTGGAATAAGGCATCCTGCGATCGCGATCGGTAGTACAAACTGCCACAAATGAGAAAGCATTATGAACAATGGCTACAATCCAAATAGAAAAATGTGCACGCCAATTACAATCCATTCGTAGTACAAACCTGACATATCTTATGCCAGTCATGGGATTTTAACCCTAATAATTGGTCGTCTTTAGAAAATGCAGACCTGAGAAAATGCATCATACCCATCGGAGTGCGGATAGACTTGACTACTTGCTTCACAATGCGCTCTTCTTTAGTGGACAAAACCCAAGGAGCGTGAGGTAGCTGCACGCAACCATCAGTACTCGAGTGCAGCCAAAGTGCCTCCATCTTGCCTACCTCCTTCAAATCCATTCATGCCCTTATAGTGTCTCTCTTTCCTATAATGTGGTCCCATAGCAAGCTGCCCACATTCTTGAAAATATGCATGGGATCCAACAAGTGGTTGATCTGTAAGTGGGTCCAATATGGCAACTCATAGAAAACTGAGAACCGTCGCATTCCATTTGGATGTGACTCTGCGTGGACCATTCTTAGCTCGTACCAGCTTGCGGCAGTCATACGTGTTGGAGGTCATCCAAGAAAACCTACCATAAGTTCATGAAAGCAGCGTGTTCTTGATATACCATCTTCTTCATGGTGCGTGACCTTCCGGAGTCTAATTGTGGCCCGCACAATGGATATGCATGATAACCTAAGGTAACCAGACCTGTTCCAACACCTCTATCTAGTGAATACACACTTGAATGAGATAAAATATAGATATTACCAATGAGAACGGAACCCTATTTACCTGAGCAGTCTCTGAGTCCTAGAAAGTCATGCATCGTCCACATGAGAATGGCTCGAATATTGGCAGACCGTCAACCATCGCGCTTGCTCATATCTTGCACGGTGACCCCCTCCTCCCACAAAATCTTAAGCTCATCGACTAATAGACGAAGATACATGTCCATATTTTTTACTTTGTAGCGGCCGGGGATGAGTAAGCTAAGGATGAGATGTCCTTTCTTCGTAGAAAGCCATGGAGGGATATTGTAGTTGACAAGGACTATAGGCCACACATTGTAAGAAGTTGCCATCCATTGCAAGACCGAGCCAAAGTTTCCTTGGCTCTTAGGCAAAGCGTGGGAAGGTAGAATCAATGTGGCTCCATGCACGTGAATCCGCTGATATTCGTTTAACTCCATCTGTGGACCTATTCTGTG
Source organism: Lygodium microphyllum (assembly GCF_053477565.2). Lineage (NCBI taxonomy): Eukaryota > Viridiplantae > Streptophyta > Polypodiopsida > Schizaeales > Lygodiaceae > Lygodium > Lygodium microphyllum. Next base: position 116,784,582 of record NC_141137.1, on the reverse strand, counting down.
CATGCCACATTGTCAAGCTCGCCATACTGGACGTACGAAACATGTGGTTTATGCGGGGGATAAGCGGAAAGTGTCTAAGAACTTTTTGAGGGATGGTTTGCCCTTGCAAGTCTTGTTGATACTTGTGAGTACCACACTTTGGACATGTCTCCATAGTCTCGTATTCTCCTCAAAACAATATGCAATCGTTGATACATGCATGGATACTATTGTAGTCCATGTCAAGCTTTCGTAAAACATGTCAAGGCTCAGGCATGGTATTTGATGGTGGTAATATATGATATTTTAGTAACCTGAAAAAAAATCATAAAACACCTTGAAAAAGCACAAATGTTTTTAATGATAGTGCCGAAAATAAATCAACGAAGCGTACGTACAAGGTACCTGAACAACTCAGTCACACTCGCATAGCTCCACCCGTATTTTGCTTGCACACTTAGGAGTTCAAGTAGTGTCTTCAAGAGAGATACTCGGCACCCATCATGTAATAGTATGGATGCTTCCTCTCTAAGCGGATCAGAAGTCTCGACATCCATGGGAATCAATGCATCGATCATTGCCTCCATCTCAGGCTCCAAGATTGTAGGTAGGTCTGGAAGGCTACCTGTTTCTTCTAGTATTGACGGTATAGATTGGGTAGTACCTTCCAAGTGGTGGATTGGCTCAGGCACTCCATCCATCGCACGCTGTCAAAGAGTTTTCTGTTCATGATATAAATCATAGAGTTCTTATGTTTGCAGAAGAACTTCATTAGGATTCACGTGAGAAACTTTCATAGATAATTTAGTCACTATATCCCAACATTTGACTTAGATATCATTTAATCTCATAAGTTCCTTTGTAACTTGACATACAATTTTCAGTTTGTATCATGTAAATTGACAAAAATTAAGTCTATGGGGACCCTTAACTTGATCAACAAGAGAAAATTGACAGTCTACAAGTTATCACATTGGTTTATGAGGAGTATTTCCTTGGAAATCAAGAAGTGTGTCTAAAAGTCCACTTGGTTTGTATGGGACTTGGAATAATGAACTTGTGTGACTCGTAAGTGACCTAAATTGTCAAAATTTTGTGTGGAAGCTGAAGGAAGAGTAGCCCGCATTTTTCAGCGCAATTTTCGGGCCTGCATACCTGTGGCAGATGGAGGGAGAGCTGAAGGCTATGGTGCATGCTCCAAAGCATGCAAACTCAGAGCAAAGTGAAGAAAGAGAGGAGATACAAACAAAGAAGGTGAGAGTCTTTCTGGTCCATCGATTTGGTATCACGAAAATGAGTGGTATGACAATCCATAAAAGGGGAAAAACAGAGATAAAATATGCAGCCTGCTCTTATGTACGTCTTCTTCCATTCTCTTATCGTATTCATGGTCCATTGAAGCCCCTCTTGTGCCCAAGTACTTGAGTGACTTTGGGGGCAAGCAAAGGGGAGATTTTTGGAGGTGTATGGGGTTGTTTTGGACTGCTAAAACCTGTCAAAAACAGGGCATCCCACTATTCTTGTCCTCTTGAAGGGAAATCAAGTGATCTGTGTGGTTGTAAGTGATGGTATTGACCTCTAAACATCAGGGCTTCATTTGAGAGTGATTAGAGAGGCTTATTCTTGAGATTATATGCATTTTTGGAGCTTGTTTATGGGCTGGAAATTACTGTTTTAAAACAGGGCTGAAGTGAATTAAAAGCTTTGACAATGCATTTCATGAGTTTTTTATCTATGTCTTGGAAGTAGTGGAGTCTACCACTCAAATACTTGTATCTTGGAGTTGTTGTTCATTGGCATTCATGAAATAGAAACCGTTTGAGCTCGCATTTGAAATATCTATTTGGATTAAACATGCAATAAAATCTCTATATGTATTGGTCTGTTAACCTCATACGCATTTGATGTAATCAAGTCAAAGTCTTTAATTCCATTCATGTAAGCTAAGTATATGAAAAAGCTTGAGATCTTCTTCTCCAACTGAATCATCTCTCAAACCCAAGACCTTTCAAACCCCATTCTTTTCTCTCTCTCCTAACCTTGAATCCTTCACTCCTCTTCTGCTCTAAACCCCGGTGGTAGACATTCGACCCCCAACACGATGACAGTGGTGAACCCAACGTGAGGGTTGGTTGCAGAAGAGAAAGTACAATGGGAGAATCATCAAGTTTGGGAGGAGATGCCTTGCAGCAGTTGGTTCATCTGATCCAAGAGAGCCAACAACAACAATTGTAATTTTAGCAGCAGATGCAACTGTAGCAATAACGCAGACAAGATGAAGAGCGAAATGATGCCACTGCCATTAAAGCTTTAGAAGTAGTTGGGCAGGAGCTCAAGAAATTTAATGGGCAAAATGTGTCCTCTTTTATCCGCCTCTATACTGACAAGATGGTCTTGTTTGGAGTCCCTCATCATGCTTGGAGTCGATACTTCGCCCGTTTGGCCGTGCATGGCCTCCAGGACCGGATTCATGGTCTTTTTCAAAAAGATATGGGATGGTCTGCATTCAAGAAGGCTCTTCGAGAAGAATTCTTTCTTGAAGATTCTGGCCTCCTAACGAGGAAAATCTTCACTGAATGGGTTGAAAGGCCCAATAAGGGACTAACTGCCACTGCTCTTCACCGTGAATTTGAAAGCAAATTTGCTCAGCTAGATCCTGATGATCAGCAGAGTAGGGAGAGCTAGAAGATTGAATTGTTTCTGAAGGTTGCGAATCCTTTTCTTCAAGAGAAGCTAACTGATCGTCTTGAAGATCCTGACTCTGAGACGGGATTGAAGACTGCTTGGGGTGATGTCATTGAAGCAGTTAATATGATTGCTCGGAGAGAGTGGATGCGCCTAAGGTAGAGGTCTACCTCTACACCATCTGAGTTCATAAAAGAGCATGTTCCTGTATCTCGACCTCCTGTCTCTATGGCCGAGCAACTAAGAAATCCTGTTGTTCCACCTCCAAAGAAAGATGTTATGGACGAGCTAATCAAGAGCATGCGGGATCTCCATCTTAATCTAACGGAGATTAATTCCAAGGTGGAAAGGACAACTGCCCAAAGACCCGTACGAGAAGGCTTCAAAAGACGTTGTATCTGGTGTGATAGCCTATAGCATGATAGGGAGTGCAGTGCATTCCGTGAAGCTGAGGTGCAAAAATTAGTCTTTTGGAAGGATGGTAAAATTCACGTGACCGAAACTGGGCTTCCTCTTGAGCCAAATTTCGGTAACGATGGCATGAAGAAATGATTGGAGGATTTGGCAACAAGAACAACCTATGCAACTGTTGATGCAGGTACCTATGGGCTGCAAATTGAGCCAACTAATGAAATTCTTAAAGCATATAAAGCTGATGCAAAATCTAAAGTGTGGATGCAGGCCTTAGATTGCATGGAGCGAGGCAAGGCATCCAAAGATGATTTAACTACTGCCAGTCAATGCATCCAAGGAAGAACCGGATGGACCGAGCCGGTTGATTCATTTTCATCTTTCGCTCGGTTGGCTGAAATCAATAATCAAGAAGCTATTGTAGAAGAAAAGAGAAGAAGAGATGAAGATGTTGCCGGTCCCTCCTCTTCGGGGCCAACCGGACATGTGACAAGAAGTAAACCAGATCAGCAGAAGGCTGCTGAAAATCCATCACCACCGCCAGAGCATGATATGGAAAATGCCCCACAAGCAAAGAAGACAGAAGGAAAGAGAAATGGTAAACATCCCGTCTACAAGCTGCAGTCTAACATAGAGACTGCGATGGATCTCAAGCGGATCCTAGAAGAAAGGATTCTTGGAAGCAAAATTGAATTTACATTGGGTGAAATTCTCGGAATTGCAAAACAAGGATTTCATGATGTAATAATTGATGTAACTAAACGAAAAAGACAATATATTGGTGAAGAAACTGAAGAATCTGTGCATGCTTTTTTGCAAGCACTTCATGTGTGTTTGCAGGATGAAGAGAAGCTGAATACTCAAGGGATTCGATTGGAGGCAATCAAAGAATTGATTGCAGCCATAGAAGCCAAAGATAAAGACATCTATGAAGCAGAAATTGAAGAAGCTATTGCAAAGAATGTTATGATGGGGTCTTCTCAATCCAAAGAGCAGCCCATGTATAAGACAGAAGCTCGTCTTCACAACATGCAAGAAGAGATTGATGCTCATTTTATTCCAAGTAGTCACTACTCCCGTACCCATTGGGTAAGGGCAACCACCGAAACCGTTGTCAAGATTGGAGAAAGAGAGACTCCATGCATTGCCCTTATAGACCATGGCTCGGAGATCAACGTCATGTCAAGAAGTCTCTATGAGAATGGTGGATGCTCCATAGATGTGGACCCGGGATGGCGCATGAAAACAACCAATAATTCTTCTGGCGATCTCTATGCGGCATGTCCTTATGTACGGGTTACTATTGGTAATGTAAAAGATGAATTTCATTTCTTTGTTCAAGATTCCTGTAGCTATCCTATCATTCTTGGTCAATCTTTTATTTTTGAGTCTCGTTTGGAGACAAAGGCCCTTGATGATGGTTCATCATATGCTTGGATAAGAAGTAAGGATAATGACAAAGCTGTCCAATTTCTGACTGTATGTGTAAATCATCACCGGAATAGAGATCGATTGAGAGATCATCTTGTATCTCCTAATTCCCGAGAATTTAAGGGTTTTCATGTTGCACTGCTGTAAGTGGAGGCTATGGCAGTGCTTCATGTAATAAAATTTTGCCTCCACATGTAAAGGGGGCTATGCCAAAAGGTGACTTGCATAAATATTTACGGCCAACAGTGTGGGCTATTATAAACAGTTTTTAGCCATGAATAGGGCTGAAAGAAAGCATTTATGTCATGTGGAACGGGAGCTAAAGAAAGTTGATGTTTTGGCTGAAAATGAAGAAATTTCAGGACTATTTTATGGGCTAATTTATAATGATACATTGGGTGAAATACATGCAACTGTTCATGCAGAAAATCAGGCTGGAAATCAGTCCATACAGGTATGCACATTGGATATTTATGACATAATTCAAGAATTTGTTGATCATGAAGCTTTTGGACAGCCAAACAAGGATGAGGTAAGAATAGAAACGAAGTACAAGATAGTTGACAAGAAGGTCAAGCTCGTGGCAACTCCAGTACCTCTCGAAAGTGAGGGACTGGCTGAAAGGGCATTCAAATAGCCAGTCTTCATGACCCCAAAGATATTGGTCACCAATTTACAGCTGAAAGCTTACAGGAGCTAAAAATTGGTGAAGACTCTTTTCTCTTGCCAGCTAAAAACCAAGCCTTTATGCATATACTAAAGAAACATGGAAAAGCTTTTTCATTTTAGCCTCATGAAATTGGGTGTGTGGATCCACGTGTTGTGGCACCAATGGTGATTTTCACGATCCCACACATACCTTGGAATCTTAAACCAATTCTGGTACCAAGGGCTCATTTGCCTAAGTTACTGGAGCTTTTAAATGAAAAGATAAAGATGCGAATATATTGGACCCATCTTCAGCTCCATATTCTAACTGATGGTTTACCGTGCCTAAGAAGAATTGATCTTTGCAATTCATTCAAGATTTACAGCCTGTCTTTGAGAAATACCTGCCTACCAGCATGCTCACGATACAAATCCACCTTCTTGTGCAACTTGTAGATGAAGTGGAGATTGCTGGACCTATCCATACGTGATGGATGTTCTTCTTGGAGCGCTTCATGAAAACCCTGAAAGGCTTTGTGCGACAATGAGCTTGGGCAGAAGGTAGCATGGCTGAAGGTTGGTTGGTGTCTGAGGCGCTAGTGAATATTTCACAATAGCTATCAATGGTGGATCCAGACAACAAAATGCTATGGTCGCTGAAGGACGATGATAGACTGACCGGAGATGTGGTGGTTGGAAATGGGGTAGAAAAAAGAATGGATGCTGCAATGGAGAAGAAGGTGAATCGCTTTTGTATGTTGCACCATGCCCCTATGGAGACGTGGCTCGCCAAGTACCAGATCGCTAGGCAAGATTGAGAGGAAGCGCAATCTGAATTTCGACGTAGTACGCGCCATCGACCAATTTGATATTCTGACGGCATGGAGTAGATGTCGCGGTTCATGTCAATGTGATGGTTGCATGGAGCGTCTCGCGAAGGGGCAAAGGTCTCAATTGAGGAGTTGGAATTCTCGAGGGGATGTAGTCCAAAGGTGATGACTTGTTTAGGATTTGTCGTATCTATATTTTATATGCGACAACTAATTTCAGTGTTTCAATATACAGTACAAAATATATAGTGCAGCGTGGTCGCACGGACGACATTTTCGTGTGGAGCGTATTGACAAAATGCACTCCACGATGGACTGTGGTACCATGGCAAGGTTCGAGCAGGAGAGCCAACAACGAGCAATGGATCCAAACACAGTTATAGATGAGATTGAGTATTTTGGAAACTTGCAAAATATTGTTATGGTGGATTACCATAGCTTCTCCATGATACTATTCGATGTGCAGTGGTTCAAAGTGGTACTTGAAGGAGCTGGAGCAATAGTTCGACGAGGTCCATCTGGATTTCTCAAAATAGATTCCGAAAAAAAATGGACGGATTTGTGCGACACCTTTGTGTTGCCGGTCCATTGTGAACAAGTGCATGAACTCATTTGTTTGTTAATTGTATTACGATATGGTACATGTCACAATAGTTTAATCTCTCTTGTACGTGTTTGTAAACAGGTAATCTTCTATCCAAATCCCTGACAGCCTCGATGGTGGTATGTTATACCTTCAGCTCCCCAAAGTGCGAGAGTATATGATCAAAGCGATGTTCTGAGTATAGATGAGGACAATATGCAAATAGAGGGGTCGATATTGCAAGGGGTGGAGGCCACCGAAAGCTTGGAGCATGTAGAGGAGCCAGCATTGGCTAACAATGATGGAAATATAGGAGTCCAAGAATTCTTTGAGAACGAGGTGGACTCATCCTTTTGTGGTGACATGTCTATCGACCTTCTAGTGTATGCAGAGTTGTGTTAGGAGATTGACATGGGACCATAGGGATACTTCATACTTGGAGCATCCACTTACTCAATTCGTTGACTAATTGCTTATAAGGATACATAAGATATGCATTTTAAGTAAGATTATTTTTTAAAGATTTATATTATCGTGCTTTGTATAATTTAAATTGATTATGCTAACATCATTTTTTATCTGTGCAGGTGACATTTTCAGGATGAGTCCAGGGATGAGAGCGATGAGGAGTTGCACGATATCTTCACGCGCATGTCTCCAGATCAGATGGCAAGATTCAGAGACATGGAGAACTAGAAGCTATCTCAGATATCGTCAGGCCACTCTATTAGATCTACTTCGATGTGATCAAATGCTTCAGCTTCGAGTAGACGAGGTCGACGCTCCAAACTTAGGCCAGAGGGAGGGAGTGCTTTAGGGTCAGGGGGATGCTTTAGAGATACGGAGGCAGTGAGCTCGCGGTCGAGATGGGATACAGGTGCGACTCCTCACTCTCATGGCGGTTCCAGGGAGCGTGGCTCAGGTGGTTGCTGTGGAGGCACGGATGGGGTGTCTCCATCTCGTCGTTCTGCTGAAGTTGCATCACCTCCAGGATTTGTCACACCTATGGGGATGTCTACTCGAGTTACTCCGGCTTTTTCTTAGTCGTCTGTAGGCGGCACCCCTATGGATGCTACATCGATAAATACTACCCCGGTCGGTACATCGGATGTACAGGGGTCTCCTGGATATGCCCAAGAGTGTGGACTCATGTGGAAGAGGACCCATCTTAGGCATACCCCAGAGAGATATGCCTATCTTGTCGATGATAGATTAGGAGCCATCATCATGAATGATGAGGGGAGGAGGGTGATGGCTCGCATGAGAGAGTTGTGCCAACAAGTTTTTCAGCACAATATCTTAGATCATTGAAAAAACATACCAGAGGGGAGCAAGGACTACATAGTAGCATCCTTGCATGAGGAGTTTTCGGTTCCAGCCACAACAGATAGATTTTTTACGGGCTAGATGATTGACTGTATGCGTGCATATATGTCACACAGACGATCAAATGCACGCAAGGCACTCAAGAGTGGGGCTGCAAAGCCCAAGTGGCTAGACGCAGACAGCTGGCGCTGACTGAGGGAGGAGGCTATAGATTCTCTAGGACGTTGGAGTTAGCATCACAAGGTGGCGAGGGCACGACCAGAGGCCGAAGTCGTCCATCATCTTGGGAGTGGCGGCCACATGACATATCTGGAGGACTTTGTAAGTTTTTCTTTTGTTTTGCTTGCTTATTTTTTTGCAATATCCTTTGTACTGACAATCATGTTTCTAACAGTTAGTATTTTGTTTTCTTTGCAGCACTGCATTACAAATCACAATCTGACTGGCCTTGAGACTCGATATGCAGAGAGGCACGGTCTCACTGTATTGATCGACCAATTGTATAGATGCAACGGCCCTATAAGTCACTCATCTTTCTTGTCCGTAGTTACCATGTTTATTTAGAATGCATAATTGTATGGTGGACTGATGTGTAGTTTTTTCTTTTTTTGCAGATTCTGTTCGATGCTCCTTTGTGGCGGGACATGCTTTCGGATGGCGAGGATATATAGCTCGCCCTTGGATCCATGGAGCTCACACACCCTTCTTTTTTGGTCACATGATCTGTGTAGACATTTTCTATGTAGTAGTGATATCTTGTCATGATTATACTAGTCACTTTCATTATGCGATCATGTATTTATTTCATATATCAGTGTTATGATTTAAGTACACTTTGTTTTTGTTTATACGAGCATTGTACACAGTGCAGAAACTATTTTGTATGACCCAAATAATGCTGCCACAATTTTTTTTTCATGTTACCGTCACTATTAGCGTCTCAAATTTACCTACACGAATTGTTATTTGTATCGTTATTAGCATCGCAAATCATCGTTATTTGTGTTCTTATCAGCGTTGCATTTTTGCGACACTGATACTGACACATTTGTGACACTGATATCGACACAAATGCGACATTGATAACGACGCTGATACACCGACTATTCTATGGCATTGCTAATAACGACACTTTTTGCGATGATGGAGGCAAAATTTGTTATTTACATTTTCGTCGCTTTTAACGTCGGTATGAGGCCTATATCTTGTAGTGTGAGGAGTCTAAAGCTTTCGAAAGTAGTAAGGGCCATTTTTCTAAAAATCATTTTGACCACTAGGAACAAGGTTTTTGTAAAGAAGGAATATAAATTTCCAATAGATATTATGTTTAAAAATATAAAGCAATGCTCTAGCTCTACTTAGGACACTTAGGAAAAATGACCAAGTCACTAGGGTTGCCTTTAAGCACCTAGCTAAGAATTGATGCATTTTGGCTTAGCCAAATCACCAAATTTTATGTTTGTAAATATTCAATATAAATTCTATTTCATACTAAAAATAACAAATTCTATGAATCTATCTTAGTCTAAAATCATAATTAAGGAAGGTAAGGAGTCTTTTACACTAACTCTTATTAAGAACCAAAATAGATAATTTACTCAATCAAAACGTTGTCTATAATACAAAAAAGGAACCAAATACAATTGAGTAATAGCAACAAAATAACTTTCAACTAATCCTCATTAGAAGCTCTCTAATAATTCAATTTCATCGAGTCCATATCAAAGATAACAAATTGTTCCTTCCTACTAATCAAATTATCATGTCTACTAGTGTTTACATGTATTGAGCAACTCAAATGCTAGCTAACAGTTAGTTAGTCACATGTTACCTTCACATGGCTTGTTGCACCATTGAAATGAACTCTTGAACGAGCAAGGAGAAAAAATTCTCAAATTAACAAAGAAAAATCAAGAAGCATTGTTACACTAGATGGGCATGAATTAATGAACAAAATAGAGCTATGTTGTTTAGCATAGGATTGAGCAACTAGCTTGAGGCTACCCATATGTATTGTATGGGGGCCATTTCCAATGATTTTTCTAACATTTAATACAAGGAAAACAAGTCCACAATTGCATCTAGATATGACATTTTAACTAGGAGTGGAGTGGGTATGTGTGTGTGTACATGCACATATACGTGTGTATGTGTGTGCTTGGGATAGATGGCTCTTAGACACCTTCATATGGTCAATTCCAACTTTAACAAATTTATAATTTTGTTTATAATTTGGATCTTAAATACCTAGAGCAATGCTTGAATCTTGTATATTCTCCTATGTAGAGATTTTTGAGAGAATGTAGGAAATTCTTCATACATACATATAATTCCCTATTATTAGAAGTGGGGAATGTCATACTTACATTCTCTTATGTAGGGAATTTTGAGAGAACATATGAATTCACTACAATGATCTATAATTCCCTACTATTAGAAGTGAGGAATTAGATTATCCTATTCTCTTATATAGGGAATTTGAAAAGATGGTAGGAAATTCTCTCTTTTGATGTGTAATTCCCTACTAGTAGATGTGGGTCATTTAATTCCCTAGTTATATATAGGAAATACATGGATACATATATAGTAAATATAAATGAATTTCCCACATTTCATAAAATTTTCTATATAGGGAATGATTAAAAGTCCATTGTGGATGTCGAGAGGAAAGTTTGTAAGTATGGTGTATGGAAGTGATTGTTTCTATGTCTGGCATTCTATCTTACAAATTTTATAAACTACTTTTAGTTTTAAGTTTGGTGTGTGTGTGTGTGTGTGTATGAGAGACACAGAGAGAGGGTGCTTAGAGAGAATTGGGGGGAGAGAGAGAGAGAGAGAGAAATAAAACATATTGGAAATAGAGAGGGGAAATAGGAGGGAGAAATAGAAGAAATAGATTACTAAGTGAAGCACACGAAGCCGTCGCGAAGCGGCCTAGAGTTCCGCATGCACGAAGCGTGCACGGAATGCTAGTAGTAATTTATGTAGGTTTATGTATGTTCTGGACAATATAATACATCAATTTTAATGTATTTTTAAGGTAATAAGAGACTATATGTTAATATAGTCTGAATTGGGGCTTCCAAGCGCACCATCACTTCTTGTGAGGTAGGGTAAAGATGTGCTAGAAATATCTAGAAAGGGAACACATATGCACATCTCCCATACCAATGAAAAGCTGGAAGTGAAGTACAGAACTGTAGACAACGTTCACAAGAAACATGCTTGGTAGTAGATATAAAAACCTTTAACTCTAAATTTTGGAGGGATTTTGAAATCAAGATTTATTTATTTTTGTAAAGACTAAAGCTTTAAATCTTTGCTGGAAGGTATGCTTTTGAAAATTTTGCAATTCACTTTATAATAAAACTTGATGACTTTTGGTGGACGATGGGGAGAGAGTGCACACAATCATTGTTTATAAACGAGTGCACACAACAAGTAAGCCCTCTCTCTCTCTCTCTCTCTCTCTCTCTCTCTCTCTCTCTCTCTGTCTGTGTCTGTCTCAGAGTCACACACAAGAATGGCTCAGCCAGCTGTGGGCTATGCCGCAAGGGACACCTCTGGCCACCTCTCGCCCTTCTCCTTCAACAGAAGGTGATCACCACCACCACCACCACTAAGTAGTTGCATTTACTGAACCTCACCTCATTAACGCAGAGATTTACCAGCCACCATCGATCATACTGAGAATATTATAGGCCTTGTTCTAATTAAGGTAGTACCGTTAATCTGTGTGGCATAACATAATTAGATATTGTTGTGCAGGGCTACTGGGCCAGACGACGTGACCTTCAAGGTGGTGGCCTGCGGCATCTGCCACTCTGACCTGCACATGATCAAGAACGGATGGGGCGGCACACACTACCCAATCGTGCCCGGGTAATTAGCTCAAAATTAACCTGCCTTAATCTTCTCCTTAGTTCTTAATCTCCTCATCATCTTTCTCATATTTCATCACCTCTCATCATTTGCATTAGCAGTAAATGCAGTTTTAGACCAGTAATCAAGCTTACTTACTTGCCAAAGATCGCATGTTTTCGTCTAAACTAAGTCCTGCCCTTCTTTAAATATTGGTTAACAGCTCCGAAGAGTAGTAATTTCACTTCACTCGTTTGCAGAATATTACCTGTGGTTTCTGATTAACTGGAGTAAATTTCTGAGTATGTATTTGAATATCCTTTGTCAGTCCACACTGTTAATACCTCTACCAATATCTGGGTGATGTACTTGATCTCTTATCATTCCACACTGTAATTACATCTCCTAAATCTGAGTGATGTATTTGATCTGTTGTCAGTCCACACTATAATTACACCTCCTCAAGAAAGACAATCTGAGTGAAGAATTCTATGTGTTGTCAGTCCATATTGTAAACATACATCCTAAATTGTGATTCTCTTCCCCATGAAGTAAAGAAAAATAAGAGATTGAAAGGGGCAATCACTTTAAGACTGTCTAATTTGAACTATAAAGCCTTTCATCTAATTAAGCAGGAAGCTTGTCCATCTCCATCTTCTGCAAATATGTTTACAGTTTTCTGACTCCTCAAGATCTGCCTGGACGTGTATAAGATTCATGACTTCCCTGTTGTTCCTTACACAGGCATGAGTTCATGGGCATTGCTACAGAAGTTGGCTCCAATGTGACCAAGGTTAAAGAAGGGGATCACGTTGGGGTCGGGTGCATGGTTGGCTCATGTGGTGGTGACTCTTGTGCTGCATGTAAGAAGAATCTAGAACAATACTGCCCAAGAGTGATTTATACCTATGGAGGTGTGGATGTGGACGGAACTCCAACATATGGTGGCTATTCCAACATCATGGTGGTGAATCAAAAGTATCATCTCTTCTCTTCCATGAGTGTACACAAGAAGCTTTGGACAAATCCCCTCTATAATTCCCACGTTGTAAATGATGACAACATCATGAGCTTCTATGAATATGAGGGACTGCATACCTATGTAGGTGTGTTTTGGGCCAGGGGGCTGCTAGTCCGTGCTGACAATCCCCTGCCCCCAAACTCCCAAACGCACCTAGATAGCTCGGAAGCTCATGATGCTGAACACTCCAGAGGAAAACAAGGGAAAACTGCCCCTCTTCCCACATAGGACTCTAGGAGAATGCCAAAAGCTTGTGATATTAGTGATACCAACTTGTAGACACTCAATCATTAGGCTAAGTGTTTCTTTCTTTTCTATTGGCAGGTTTTGTGTTAAGGTTCCCAAGAACTTACCTTTAGATGCAGCCGCACCTCTGCTATGTGCTGGTATCACAGTGTACAGCCCCATAAAGCACTTTGGAATGACACAGCCAGGAGCGCATTTTGGAGTGGTGGGTTTGGGTGGGCTTGGCCACATGGCAGTGAAGTTTGCAAAGGCCTTTGCCTTGCATGTTACTGTGATAAGCACATCCCCACACAAAGAGAAAGAAGCCAAGGAAGTGCTTGGAGCTGATGATTTCATAGTTAGCAAAGATCCACAGCAGATGGAGGTTTGCAAGACTTCACTCTACATATCTGGACATAGCTGTACATGAAACGTACTTTGGTGTTCTTAAGAAGGAAGAGAGAGACAACATGGATGGATACATGCATGAATTCATTCAATATACATGTATAATACATGAATGGATATACATGCAATCAATACATATGTACATACATGCACACGTACCTACGTTAAGTACGTACATAGATATATACATACATACGTGACAGTGGGTTATCATTGATGCTATGAAAAGCTGTGAGAGTGGCCATTTCTTTCCTGAACTTTTCTTTTTACTGTGCTTGACGAATCTGAAAAAGCTGTGACAGAGGCCATTTCTTTCTGCTGCTGCTGCTTTTTCCAGAAAGCTAAGGGAACGTTCGACTACATCATAGACACAGTTGCCATGCCTCACCCCATCGATCCTTTATTGAGTTTGTTGACTGTCGATGGAAAGTTTGTGCTGGTAGGTCTTCCAGAGGAGGCCCTCACCCTACATCCATTCTCTATTGTGAATGGTAAGCTTCTTGCCTAATTATCCCCAGCCAGCTCATTCTTATCACCAGGTGGTATTTGCAGAATTTTCAAGCTCAGTATTATCATATAACCTTCCAAATTTGGAAATCTAAAATACTATTTGATAATCTGATCAGGTCGAAAGACAGTTGCCGGAAGTAGCATTGGTGGAATGATCGAGACACAAGAAATGATCGACTTTTGTGGTGAGAAGAACATCACGGCTACGATAGAGAAAATCCCCATCGACGAGGTGAATAAAGCCATGGAGAGGCTTGCAAAGGCTGATGTGAAGTACAGATTTGTGATCGATGTGGAAGGGTCCTTGAAAGCATAAATATATATATATATATATATATAATCACAATCATCAAAGTTAGTACTCTTGCTCATGGCGGCAAAAATAGGTCTATGTCCCTATGCTTAGAACTTGACGGCTACAAGCATTGGCCAGCCTCGCCGATCTTATGTTATCCCATGTTCTTTCTTTAAAAACTATTGAGTATGCACACTCGCAACCTTTGAAATCCATAAGTCCATCCATCTAGTAGTATGTGCCACCACGCCAAAACTCGTTACATAAGGTTTTCCCCTTGTTGAATATAAAGTGGTTCAACCAGATACATGGGCGTCTATGATCCTATTATATGTACACCCTTTCAACATGACAAATGAGCGTGTGTATAATCACACTGAACAACATGTTAATTTTAAAAACTTCGAAGTTGGATATCTCTCGAAGCACCTTATTGCCTTAGAATTGTAAGAATATACACACATAGGTTGGAGAAGAAGAAGAAGTTTGAGAGCACATGACACGAAGTGTATTGAGAGGTATCAATGTGGAAGATTTCTAAGGCTAACTATGCCTTGAAGTGACTAAATGTTTATACGAAGTCGAGAAAAAACATGTAGTAGTCCTTGATCATACAATAGAAAAGAATAATTGAAAATTGAATCAACTCACAATTAATTGCAAGAAAGAAGAGAACAGAGAAAGAGTGTACAATATAATCAATAAATACAATCTCCCCCCATGCATATATTTATGGATTTTTTATTAGTTTTTGTTCTCAAAATACATTGAAGGGCACTCATTTTGGAATCTTGCTTTGCTTCTCCTTGCACAACATGCTTTTACATATAAGAATCATATTATATTGCTAGTCTAGGTTTTTTACCCAAAAAAAAAAGACTTTCTAAAATTTCTTGCAAGGAATTGCAACCAAGTAAATAACTTGTGCATATGTGTATACAATAACCTTGTGCTAACAAGTGTTTACAAAAATATAATACTCGTGTGTTGATAAAGTGCTTGTAAATAAATAAAACTCGTGTATTGTGATGCACTCTTCTCCTAAGTCTAGGAAGTCTCAATCACTCTTCTCCTAAGTCTAGGAAGTCTCAATCACTCTCTTATCTTGATACCATTTATTCCACTACAATTTGGCCCACTACAAGATATAGGTCTTATATCAACGTTAAAAGCAACAAAAATATTCATAAAGAAATTTGACCCCGTCGTCGCAAAAAGCATCGTTATTGGCGACGCCATAGAACAGTCGGTATCAACGTCACATTTGCGTCGGTATTTGCGACGCTGATATCGACACAAATAACAATGTTGATAACGACGCTTCCATTTTGTGACGCTAATAGTGACGCGTGCAGTAAATTTGTGACACTAATAGCGACGATAACATGGGAAAAATTTGTCTATGTACTTTATTTGGGCCATGCAAAATAGTTCCAGTAATGTGTACAATGCTTGTGTAAATAAAGGCAAAGTGTACTTAAATCATAACACTGATACATAAAATAAATACATGATCGCATAATGAAAGCAAGTGGTATAATCATGGCAAGATACTACTACTACATAGAAAATGTCTACACAGATCACATGACCAAAAAAGAAGGGTATGTGAGCTCTAAGGATCCAAGGGCGAGCTATAGATCCTCGCCATCCGAAACCTCATCCTGTCGTTGCAAAGGAGCATCGAACAAACTCTGCAAAAAAAGAAAAAATTACACATCAGTCCACCATACAATAATGCATTCTAATTAAACATAGTAACTACGAACAAGAAAGATGGGTGACTTACAGGGCCGCGCCCACATCCATACAATCGGTCGATCAATGCAGTGAGACCGTGCCTCTCTGCATATCGAGTCTCAAAGCCGGCGGGATCACGATTTGTAATGGAGTATTGCAAAGAAAACAAAATATAACAGTTAGAAACACGATCGTCAGTACAAAGGATATTGCAAAAAAATAAGCAAGGAAAAGAAAAGAAAAACTTACAAAGTCAATGCCTTAGGAATATCGAATCGGTCGATGGCACATACTACATTGAAATTCAAATCACGCTTCCTCTCGATCTTTCCTAGCTTGCTGGTACCTAGTGAGTCATGTCTCCATAAAGGCATGGTGCAACATACAAAAGCGACTCAATTTCTCCTCCATTGCAGCATCCATTCTTTTCTCTACCCCATTTCCAACTGCCACATCTCTAGTCAATCTATCATCGTCCTTCAGCAATCATAGCATATTGTTGTCTAAATCCACCATTGGTAGCCATTGTGAAATATGCACTAGTGCCTCAAACACCAACCAACCTTCAGTCATGCTACCTTCTGGCCAAGCTTGTTGTCACACAAAGCCTTTCAAGGTTTTCATGAAGCGCTCCAAGAAGAACATCTATCACATATGGACAGGTCCAGCAATCTCCACTTCATCTACAAGATGCACAAAAAGGTGGATTTGTATCGTGAGCATGCTAGTAGGTAGGTATTTCTCAAAGAGACAGACTGTTTCCGCTACTCCCCGCCTTGCGGATTCAATAGAGGATGTCTTAATCTCCTTCTATGAGATCCATTGCACTAAAGTCGACAACCTATAAATCGCCTCTCGTATTTCTAGAGTAAGGCATCCTGCGATCGCGATCGGTAGTACAAACTGCCACAAACGAGAAAGCATTATGAACAACGACTACACTCCAAATAGCAAAATACGCAGGCCACTTACAATCCATTAGTAGTACAAACCTGACATATCTTATGCCAATCATGGAATTTTATCCCTGATAATTGGCCGTCTTTGGAAAACGCAGACCTGAGAGAACCCATCATACCCATCAGAGTGCGGATAGACTTGACTATTTGCTTCACAATGCGCTCTTCTTTAGTGGACAAAACCCAAGGAGCGTGAGGTAGCTGAAAGCGACCATCAGCACTCAACTGCGGGCCAAAGCGCCTCCATCTTGCCTACCTTCTTCAAATCCATTCGTGCCCCTACAATGTCTCTCTTTCTTGTGATGTGGTCCCATAGCAAGCTGCCCATGTTCTTGAAAATATACATGGGATCCAACAAGTGGTTGATCTGTAAGTGGGTCCAATATGGCAGCTCGTAGAAAACTGAGAACCGTCGTATTCCATTTGGATATGACTCCGTGTGGACCATTTTCAGCTCGTACCAGCTTTGGGCATTCGTACATGCTGGAGGTCGTCAAAGAAAACCTTCCCTGAGTTCATGACCCTCTAGCAAGAAAATGGCGTGTTCTTGATATACCATCTTCTTCATGGTTCGTGACCTTCAGGAGTCTAATTGTGGCTCGCACAATGGACATGCATGATTACTTGAGATAACCAAACCTGTCCCAACACCTCTATCCAGTGAATACAAACTTGAACGAGCTATGATAGATATTACCAACGAGAACAAAAGCCTACTTACCTGAGCACTCTCCGAATCCCGGAAAGTCAGGCATAGTCCACATAAGAATGGCTTGAATATTGGCAGACCATCGACCATTGCGCTTGCTCATATCTTGCACGATGACCCCCTCCTCCCACAAAATCTTAAGCTCATCGACTAATGGATGAAGATACACGTCCATATTTTTGACTTTATAGCGGTCGGGAACGGATAAGCTAAGGATGAGATGTCCTTTCTTTGTAGAAAGCCATGGAGGGATATTGTAGTTGACAAGGACTATAGGCCACACACTATAAGAAGTTGAGCGTAGACCGAATGGGTTCACGCCATCCATAGCAAGATTGAGCCGAAGATTCCTTGGCTCTCGGGCAAAGCCTCGGAAGGTAGAGTCAATGTCAATCTCGCCATGCCGGACGTATGAAACATGTGGTTTATGCAGGGGATAAGCGAAAAGTATCTAAGAACTTTTTGAGGGATGGTTTGCCCTTGCAAGTCCTATCAATACCTGTGAGTACCACACTTTAGGCATGTCTCCATAGTCTTATATTCTCCTCAAAACAGTATGCAATCATTGATACATGCATGGATGCTATTGTAGTCCATGCCAAGCTTTCGTAAAACATGTCGTGCATCATCACGAGACTCAGGCATGGTATTTGCAGGTGGTAATATATGATATTTTAGTAACTTGAAAACAAATCATAAAACACCTTGAAAAAGCACAAATGTTTTTAATGATAGTGCCGAAAAGAAATCAACGAAGCGTACGTACAAGGTACCTGAACAACTCGGTCACACTCACATAGCTCCACCCATATTTTGCTTGCACACTTAGGAGTGCAAGCAGTGTCTTCAGGTGAGATACACGGCACCCATTATATAATGGTATGAATGCTTCCTCTCTAAGCGGATCAGAAGTCTCGACATCCATGGGAATCAATGCATCGATCATTACCTCCATCTCAGGCTCCAAGATTGTAGGTAGGTCTGGAAGGCTACCTGTCTTCTCTGGTATTGACGGTATAGATTGGGTAGTACCTTCCAAGTGGTGGATTGACTCAGGCACTCCATCCATCGCATGCCCACGAACTCTTCTAATTGGCCGCAAAGGGTGCACTCCTGCTTGGGACGAGACGTCATCTCCCTGAATAGAAAATTTGCCAGCCACACCTAATGTTTTTGTATATGGTATTCAATTAGCTTGCAAATACAATGCATGATTTATATACACTTTTCTTACCATTTGCTCAAAATCTAAGATCGCCTGATCAATGATCTCAGATTGAAACTTGCTGAAGCGTCGTACGTGTTCTATAGACAATCGACGTTTTCGTCTAATTACCAGCTTACATTGAGACCAAGGACATGGGACATGCTGATTAAGATACGCCTCCCGATCTTGAACATCATGACCTTCATCGTTTTCCATTTTGTCTACGTTACGACAAACAATTTTTTTTTTGTTATCATTCTTTTTTTCTTTCTTAAATTGTTTGAGAAGGGATTTCTTCTCTTGTAACTCAGTAAAATTAACGTATGTAAGGTCTCCACCCACCCACAAATTAATGTATGTTAGAGTGTCTCCCATCTTATGGTATTGCACCGGACCTCACCAGACCTCGCCACCACCCTCTCTTTGATTTTTATTTATTCATTCTCTTCTCTCCTTCCATCTCTCTCTCTTTTTCTCTTTCTTTATTATGCTGTATGTTTATTCCCTCTCTCTCGTTCCTTCTTCCTTTTTCTCTTCCCCTCCCTCTCCCTCTCTCATTTTCTTTAACAAAATATCTCCCTCTCTCATCTCCCTCTCTCATTTCCTTTAACAAAAAATATATATATATCTCTACTACCAATTTCCTTTAACAAAACATCTCTCTCTCTCTACCACTACCACTACCATTACCACTATAATAAACAAGAAAAGAAGAAAAAACAACAACAACAACTACTACTACTACAATAATAACAAACAATAAAAGAAGAAAAAACCACTACTACTACCACTACTATAACAACAACAACAAACAAGAAAACTAAACAACAATAAAAAAGAAAAAAAAAACTACTACTACTACTACTACTACAAACAAGAAAACCACTACTACTACTACAACCACGACTACGACTACTATGACTATGACTATGACTAACCACTATCACTACCACTACCACTACCACTACCACTACCACTACCACTACCACTATCACTACCACTACCACTACAATAAATAAGAAAAGAAGAAAAAATAACAACAACAACAACAACTACTAATACTACTACTACAATAACAACAAACAAGAAAAGAAGAAAAAACTACAACAACAACAATAACAAACAAGAAAACTAAACAACAATAAACAAGAAAAGAAAAAAAACTACTACTACTACAACAACAACAAACAAGAAAACTATTATTACTACTACTACAATCACGATTACGACGACTACGACCACGACTATGACTACCACAAAAACAACAAACAAGAAGAGAAAAAATTAAACAACAACTACTACTACTATCACTACCACTACCACTACTACTACTACTACTACTACGACTACCACAATAACAACAAATAAGAAATTAAGAAATTAAACTACCACTACCACTACCACTACCACTACCACTACCACTACCACTACCACTACTACCACTACCACAACAACAACAAACAAGAAAAAAAGAAAAGAAGAAATAAAACAACAACAACAATAACAACAACCTCTCCCTCCCTCTCTCTCTCCATCCCTTCCTCCCTGATCCCTCTCCATCTCCCTCTCTTTCTCTCTTTCCCTATTATGTTTAATGTTTTCTCCCTCTCTCTCATTCCTTCTTTCCTTTTCTCTCTTCCTCTCCCTCTCTCAATACACATGATTTTTAACAAAAACAAGTAAAAGAAAAAGAGAAAAAACAAAAACAAAGGAAGAAGGAGCAATGCACTCACTGCAAAGTCCTGAGGATGGATTCGGCAGCTCCTCTTCGTGACGGCAGCTCCTCTTCGCTCTCCGTACACTTTCTCCTCTTCTTCGCGAACGGTGGCAGCGGCAGTGAGAAACTTTCCTTCTCCCTCTTTCTCTCTTTCTCTCCCTCTCCCTCTCAAATGCAAGATGGAGTTCGATCTCCCTTTCGCTCTCTCTTTCCTTCATTCGCGCAAAATAACGCGCTCGGGTTTTGGCTCGCATTTTTTTCGTCTGAGCACCGTCGCTATTTGCGTTCTTTCTCTACCCCCAAGTACATCCATGGCTTCGATCCAAGCTTTTGCATCTTTCTCTACCCCCAAGTACATCTCCATTAAACTTAGGTGTCAGAGTTTGCTTTAGAAAGAAATTTTTCTCTTATAACTCCCTATAAGTGTTATCAATCCTCATTACTTCTGGTAATTTTGATTATCACACAAGTCAAATATTAGGATTCAATAATTTAGGACCTTTCTCTCTCTTAGACACTATAAAAAAAGATTATTGCAATCTTTATTATCAAAAAGACGTTGGATGCATTAGGTTCTAATTGTGGACTTTGTGCAATGGCACAGTTACAAAAATAGTGGGTTTCTTTGTTACTTCTAAGCCTACATAGATTGTAGGCAAAGGAGAGTATCCTCTCATAGTATATCCATTATGGAAAAGTCTCCTATGCACCACTACATGATCAAGAGATATAATTTACGTGGTTTCATTATACACCCAATGATGTAAGGTCATCATTTCTCCATTTATTGTAACAATACCATTAGTCCTCTATCCTTCAAACAAGAAATAACAAACTAACTTTAGCTCTTCCATTCATCAAAATTTCCTAGGATCGATTTAGATATTTCCAATTTGATGAGGGTTGATCATGAAGAAGTTACAAAAGATTTTCCATGGCATTCCTCTTAGGGTAGCCATCCTTGCTGGATTCAAGTGTAGTGTGGATTTTGACATATTCTCAAGGATTTTCATCATGGTTTTGCAAATATTGAAAGATTGATAAGCAATCATGTACATTACTTTGAACACCATGACCTATTTATAAGTAGGATCCTTGTTTTGAAAGATCATAAGCATAAGACATCCATCATAAAACAAGTCCAAAAATTGATAACATTTCAAGAGATTAGGACTAAGGTAACTATGAAACATTTCACCCCCGAAACATTTTACCCCTAAAACATTGTGTTTCACCTTGTAATGTTTCACCTTTGGGAAAGCTCCAAGAAAAATGACAAGTGAAACGATTGAATAATACATATAAGAAAGTTTCCTTCATAAACAATGAGGTCTAACTTACGCATGTATGTACACACAAATCCTTTTGTGCCAACAAATTTTTATTTAGTAAAATTTCACAAACAATGGTATTTTTAAATAGTCCTTTTGAAGGCATGTGATATATAGGCTTGCACATAGCAACCCCCCCCCCTCGGGCTATCCTCATGGCCACTTTTAGTAAAAGAAGGTCATCCATATATAGGACAATCACTAGAGACTTTTCACCATCAATTTAAATATACAAGTTAGTATCTTAGGACCATCTATTAAAGTTTGAGCTTAAAAAGAAGTTATCTAAATGCTCCTGCCATGCTCTAGGGACTTGTTTAAGCTCGTACCATACCTTTTTTAGGACATATTGACTATGGGAGTAGAAGCCTTTTTTTGCTCCTCTATTCTCTAAGCCTTTCTTTGCTCCTTTATTCTTTAAGATCTCCTTTGTCCATTTGCATTTTCCTCAATAGTTGTAGGTATATGATTATTTGCGACCATAGAGTTGATTTAACCATTGCAAAAAAAGATTTTTTGATGGCATAATAATAGGTTGGTGAACTTTTTTCTCATCATCCAAAAATGATGCTTCCTCCTCAAGTATGGGGACAACTCTTGGGATAGGTTTATAGTGGACTACTTCTTTACTTGATGATAAAGTGGAAGGGCTTACCTTTTCCTCCTCCATTGTGTATGGCTACTGCTTGAACGCCACATCACTTCTCATTATGATCTTCTTTGCCTCTTGGTCATATAATTTGAAACCCTTTTGATCATCACTATCAAGCAATAAGATACATTGGTGATTTTTGGTTAGTGAATCCCCTAATAAGTGCTAAATCTAAAAACTCAGCTTCTTGATGGTGGTTGTCATTACATTGAAGTGGTGTACATTATTAGTTATATGGTGTACAATTAAGCATCAAACATCCAAGGATTAGTGCATTTATATGTTTTGTTTAATATGTTAGTTTTCTTTGAAATGTTTTTGGAGTTGGATGATCATTATTTTTGTACATACTTGCATATGAGCTTTGAAGTTGATGTATTTGAACTTACATCTTGATATGTGTATACAAAGTATGTGCATGGAGGAATGAGATTGTTTCCATCTCATATCCTCCTTATATTTCATATCATAATGATACTAACAAAGTTGACCTCTCTCACAACCTTTTCCTTATCATTAACTTTTGTTTTATGATGATAGGCTTTTCATTATCATACACTTTTTTCATATGATGTAGCTTTTGTTGTCCTTCTTCTTCTTTTGATCAACTTCTTTGTCATTCTCATTGTTGGGGGATTTTATTATTTGAGGCCTAAAGAAGGTGCCTCTACA
The DNA here is from genome assembly GCF_053477565.2 of Lygodium microphyllum. Taxonomy (NCBI): domain Eukaryota; kingdom Viridiplantae; phylum Streptophyta; class Polypodiopsida; order Schizaeales; family Lygodiaceae; genus Lygodium; species Lygodium microphyllum. Next base: position 116,761,382 of record NC_141137.1, on the reverse strand, counting down.
TGGACTATTGCTATAGAATGTGATGTGCCTAAGCGTCGTAATAGTCAACATGTTTGGTCAAATGTTATGTGGAACATTGGATTGGACTTTTGGCAAGGATTTTGGGTTGGTATCAGGCATACTAGAGATAGTAGTGGAAAATGTAGATATTACCATGTCAAAAACTATTAGCAACAAGTAGATTGAGGTGACAATGGGCAAAGGTAGTTGTGTTGGCTAACAATCAGAAGGCGTATGTGTTGAGTAGATGTGGCAACTTGGAAAATGGTATGCATTCAATACAGTAGGCATGCACTGTCTTTTGTCTATTTTTCTCTATATCCATTCATATATGCAACAACCATCAAAAGAATTGAATTTGAGTTTCTCTTGAGGTCTGACCCGACATTCTTCAAAATGACTATGGAGAATTCAATGTTAAGGTTTAGTAATCTTTGCATCTAATAATATACTATCTTCTAGATCTATTATGCCCCTTGACTAATCTAGCTCTTAAAGTATCCACACACTTCTTACTATAAAAATCTCTCTTTCTACAAGCATGCAAAATCACCAAATCTAAATATGGAGCCAATCACTTAGTTGTTTGGTATTGCATGATACATGAAGCCAAAGGACCAAAGTATTGAACAACAATGCAAGCATCTAGTGTAAGGATTTGTAACAAAAACTATGGGGCAAGAGTTTTGCAAAATGGAGGTTGCACCTTCCAAGAAAAAGAGAGGGCTTACATGAAGAAGCTAGAACAATGGTCCATTTTCTTTGACTTTTATCATTCACATTACTCTCACAAATTTTAAAGTTGGCCTAGTGAATGTCCTTCATATTTCTCCTTGAAGAAAAGTTTATTGTAGGTTCTTGACAAGTTTCCAACAACTCACGCCCTTGTTATTCCTTTGGGGTTGAACAAAGCTAGCTTGCAATTGAAGGATGTGAATTTGTTTTAAATTCAATGAATCCTTCTCACTAAACTTATAGAGGAAGGTTTTATTAAAATCAATTAAGCCTTCTCAATAAACTTACATATTAAAGTTTGGTTAAACTACCTCAAAATCAGAAGTCCAACATCCTTGACAACCATATCCTTTAGAACTTTAGTACAACTATAGTCATCTATGGGTGATGTGGATGCTCTTATCTACACTACATCAAATAAAATCCCCATTAATGTAAGGAACATGGCTCATTATCCTCCAAGTACTTTTCCATGATGTCTCCATTTGAGAAGCCTGAACTTGTGCAAATGATGTCTACAAGTTTTCTCATAGATGCAAGTGCGAATGCTAGCGGTTTATGTTCTAACTAATATGACATGATATGGACTAACTTAAAGAACGCTTTTATCCCTTGCTAGAGGCCTTGCACCCAACGACAAGCCACGCTGAGTAATCATGAATAGATCCCCTCTAGGATGTTTAGGTTTATCCTCTAATGTAGTTGCATAATACAATCTAAAGTTAGTATACATTAGAGAAGAGAAAGTAATTAGAACTATGATGTTATGAACTAAAACAAAAAAGTACAAGTCTAGATTTCTTGATGATCACATAGGCTAAAATGGTGCATATGGCACTATGGTCATGCAAGAAGTAGATTATAGTTGACTTGCATCCAACTAATCTATAGAGTAAATATCAAAGAATCATGATTGTTAAGTATCTATTGCTATACACAACTAAATCATGAAATAGAGATGATATTTAAGCTCCTGGTAGAATGCACTGATCACTCGAAAGCCTTGCCATACCACAATGTAACCCCTTGCATCAAAGAATTCCTTCTCAAATCCCTAAGAACTTCTTTCGTGACATCCTCTTTCCCACCATTTTACACAATCTCTCTCTTGAAGTAACTCCATCACATACTCTTCATCAATATGTCTTTTATCCTCTATGGCACTCTCTAGTTTCCTACTCAAAGAATGACATGGATTCTCAAGCTCTTCAATTCTCTTAACAAGCATATCCTTTCTTGTAAGTTTTATTGTTGAACATGCAACATGAATGACCCCTCAAGCATTGCATAGGGTCTCGTAATCACTGTAGCCATCCTTGCTGTTATGAGCTTCCATGCTACATGCATTTTCTTAACTAAACCATCTCTCATATCATAAAATTCAGATTGCATTGCTAATAAGCATTAAGATCCACTTTCAGATTTTGCAAAATCTACTATTTCACATGTAGTAGTAGTTGGAGTCTTCCCAATAGCATTTTTAGCTCTACCTAGAAGGCCACATAAGTATATAGAAAAGTTTACATTTCAACCATGCACTTATCCTCAAGCTCCTTGGTCCATTTATTAAACAACCTTGCATAAATTTTATCATTATTCACCACTTGCTTATTAAGATCCTATGATCTGCTGCTCATCATAAGAAATTCCAAGAGTATGAAAATGCTTACTCTTCATATCCAACTCCATTGCCAAAGCATTTACCTTATCTATGCCATCATGTAACTACCCTTGCGACTCTTGAACTATGACCATTTTGACAACCTCTTCTCTATGAAACTATTGAAAATAAGATGTTAACCTCTAGACCATCATATCAATAGCTTGTTTCAAGATTTCTATGGGTTGTAAAGTAGAAGATAAAGTCATATGTTTTGGCTTTGACTCCAAAACGTCACTATTTGTCCCTCTAAGAGAGGATTGTTGTCTGCTAGACTACATGCTCAGGGGTGGGGGTGCACTCATCTTATGTATGTGTATATCACATACATAAGAGGTTTTCTAAGTATGATTTCTATACATTTTTTTACGTACAAAAGGATGGCATATAAAGGGGCCATTCATAGATTGAATAGAAAAGGGGTATGTTTAATGTAGGAAAAGTTCACATATAATGATATTTTATAATAGGCTTTAAATGCTCATGATATAGAGGGTTTATATATAGTGAAACCCTCGAGACTACATGCCACTTACATTTAAGTGAATTTTCCTATCTTTATTTTCTACTTAATGTGCATACCATCTTCATTATACTTGGGCATTTCACTTTACATCCCTTCGAAAAAGCCATAGCCTTATCCAAAGATGAACCATTAACCACTTGCTTTGCATACTTATCATCATTTTCAAGCTATACCAAATCTCTGTAAATGGCCATTTTTTCATCATCACCCCCAAATAAGACCTCTTAATCATGCATGGCCAAATTACACTACTCCTTGCCTTTCAATTGAGAAACCCCAATTGTAATTTCAACCTCTATAGCCTTCAATAAGTACTCCATGGTAAGCTCAAGGTGAGGTACCCATACATAATCATAGAGGGCTATTGATAAACAACTTGCTCTTGATTTTAGAACAACTTGCTCATCAACATCAAGAGAGAGTTGAGAATTAAAAAAAGGTGTTACCACACCGAACGCACTTGGGATAATACTCTAGATTTGGGGGCACGATTTCTCCACTCATCATGGCTGACTCCACTACTCCTCTCTAAGGACTTTTGTAACATAATTATTGTCACACTCAACCACGCTCCACTTGGAGACAAAAAGCTTCCTAGCACATGTCGTACAAGTGTGCGCCATGGTGGATACTAAGATGGGCATACCTTCAACACCAATGGGGAAGGTGTAGGACCACTTCACCTACATTATAGATCTAAACAAAAGCACACATATTTGTCATGTTCTCTCTCTAGTCAAGATTTTTGATAGTCTCTCACCCCATAAGTCTCCTCCTATTTAGTCCTACCCACTTAGCTAGTCTTAGACAAAATCCGCAACCTGCCCAAGCAAGAACAATGAGTTTAAAAAATAGTGAAAGTAACAAAACTCACCAACTATAATAGTCTAGGAGCTCATTGAAGAGCTTCCAAGCTCTAATGATCCCATCGAATGCACATCCACAAGCTCTACATCTTTTGCTCCCACAAACTCCATGCAAGGTTGTAGCTCCTTGCTTATTCCTCTAAGCCAAGTAAGATGCACACACACACACACACACTTTCTTTCTCTCTCTCTCTCTCTCTCTCTCTCTCTCTCTCTCTCTCTCTCTCTCTCTCTCTCTCTCTCTCTCTCTCTCTCTCTCTCTCTCTCTCTCTCTCTCTCTCTCTCTCTCTCTCTCTCTCTCTCTCTCTCTCTCTCTCTCTCTCTCTCTCTCTCTCTCTCTCTCTCTCTCTCTCTCTATCAAGTTCTCTCAAGCCATTAGGCTCTTGTCACAGACTCTATCTCTCTACTTCTCAAACTAGGAGAGTCTAAGAAGGAGAGAAGAAGAGATGGAGAGGTTGCCAACAAGAAGAAGAAGAGCAACACTTACAAACCTATTAAGAACACAATGTTAGGCTCAAAGACCACGATTGCATGCAATAGAGAAAAATCCGAGATAAAGTGAACACAGAAGAGAAGAAAGGAGAAAAACTTTTGATTTGTAGCCTTAGAAATAATTCAATTGTATTGTTCCCTTCTTAAATATGGTTGGGTCATTTTACAATTGGTGGCCTTTCTCTCTTAGTACCACGCCCAAGCATTATTACTTTGCAACCTTAGGTTTATTGCCCATCGGTGCATCTCACATTAACTCACACACGCACAGCACATTTAGGTGCATATAACCACATATTCAGGAATTTGGGAATTTTCATAAAGTTTTGGAATTCCTAATGTGATTAATATTTGGATACATGGTCAAATCTTATCCCCTTACATGAAGGTGAAAGTTTCCCTAGATACTATATAAGAAATCCCCCCAAATCCCACTCTCAAATATGGAGTTAAGATTCAGACACTTGGTCAAATATTTTCTCGGGGGTTGACACAATTTTGCTAGGACCATCCCATTGTCAAAGTGAAGATTACATGCATATACTGGCTCCAATCACATCATCACCCCTTAAGAGGGAAGACCTCACAAGCTTGATACTAATCCAAGAGGAACTCACTTGTGCCTTGAGACACAAATCTTTACTTAGCAACCCTTGAAACTGTAAAAAGAGAGAAACAATACTTTGGTCAAGAGGGAAACAAAGCAACTTGAATGCTTCGAGGAACAAAATAATCATGGGATGCAAAGAGCTTGCAAAGAGGGAACTAATTGAGACCTAACTTGAAGACTTTGACAAAACTTGAGACCATAGAAAAACAACTGCTTCAAGGAAAGGGAATTAGAAACCCACAAAGACATACTAACATACTAAAAGTAAAATACTTGAGAGACAAAAACCACCCCTTATACAAAAAATTAGAAAGGATTGAATGTGCCTTTATAGCCATCAAGGGCTGCAAAGTTGACCAGACTTAGCACTTTAAGTGTTCTAACCTCATGAACTCCTAAGCTAAACAATAAGAGTTTGAGAATATCAATAGGAACTCCCACTTCCCTACTATCAGAGCTCATCAGCTTTACACAGAGCTTAGTGAACCAACTGCAACCATGCTTGGGTCAAGTTCTAATGCAAATGGCCTAGAATTTGATGTATTTCATTCCCTATGGACATATTGTAAATGATCACACTCTATGACCAACATTGTAGAATAGAACATTCAGGAGTACTAATAGTGGATATCTTGGCAGATATAGAAGCTAAAAGGAAGCTACGAAAAGATCTCATAAGGAAAGTATCAAGGTTCACACAAAACTAGAGACTAGATTGACAGAGAAAAGAGACAAAGTTGAGTCAAATCCAATGAATATTAGACTTGGTGGAAGGAACGGTAGTAGGAGAGGGCATGAAAGGGTCCTAGCCCCCTTTCATACCTCCCCCACTCTTGTCCAGGGCCCATCAAAGGCAAGATGCATATAGGGAGTCTCATCTCACCTATGGTTAGACCTGTCTCCTTGAATCACATGTAGTAGTCCCTTCTTCTATTTCTTCTCGAGTACTACCACTACAGCCATCACAAATGCAAGGAATCATCGAGTGCTATAGATTCTAATTGTTGTTGCTCCTTCAAATGCCATGACCATCCAATCTACAAGACTAGAGTGTTCACATCTTATAGTTCTCTTGATGATTATCACAAACAAATTTTCCGCGGCAATGCCAACATTTTCCATCTTCATCCACTAGCGTCCACCTTACTTCATTGAATTGACAGTAAGAACTAAATATGGAATCGTCTTCTAACTATGTAATAGTCTATGTAAGCATGTGCGCTCATATGATAATTACACCCTAACCTACATATGGATTGGGTGCTCAAGTGTGGGACAATAATCTAGGCATGCCTGGAGTTTATCCCAATCCAACAAATGTCATGTGCAGAGACAACAAATTAGCACTCCCTTAGGAAGTAAATGGATGTGAGGTTAACTTTGCAAGTATATAAATGTGTAGTGTTACCAGTGCAAACCCAAGAAGAAATCATAGTCACATTCATTGAGGAGACAATTTACTACAAGATACCAATTTTTACCATGCTAATGATTAACAATTTCAACAACCACATACCACATAGCTACCAACAACAGCAATGCCTACAAATGCTCCTTTCCACTATTGCTATGCAATTGACCCCAACATTCCATAGCTTTGGTGCATGTTGATGCATGCTACCTTCGCTGATCATGAGTGCCAAGGGACTAGCACTCATCTTGGGGGGGAGGGGGGGATAATGCTAACCCTTTTTCTGCAAAGTGGGTTGTGAGAGAAAAAAGCAAAAAGCAATGAGAAAAAAGAAAAAAGTAATGGGTGAAAAAATAAGGTAAAAGTAAGGAATACATAAATATCAAGGAATTTGGCAAAAAGTAGGAGTAACAGCCTAGAGGTACACTAATTGCATCAAAATAATGAAAATCAAAGTTGATAGTTAAAATGCTTTTCAAAATGGAAAAAATACAAAAAATGGCATACATGCATCAACTGCTCTAGAAAAAATCAAGAATTAAATTAAATACCTAAGAATCCCAAATAATTATTGTAAAATAATTCTTGAGCATTAGGCTCCTCCCCATGAAAATTGTATTTAAAAAACCATATAATGTCAAGAATCGTGTGGTGGTGGAGGGACTTACTTGAGCTGCTGCGCCAAACACACACTATGCACACAAGAGGAAGCTCACTCAAGAATACAAGAAGAGAGATGGAGGCCAAAATGTTTTCTTGCTAGTTTCTTCTTCTTCTTCCACAGATAATACAATGTACACAAAGTATAGAAAGCGACATGCACTATATCTATGCCAACTGTAGGTAGGTATAACAAACTAAATATAATAAGTGATAAGTCAATGGCCATGTAGGATCATAATCACCACAATGTGCTAAGTGTAGACGTGTGGACCCATCTAGCTAGACGGTCCATCATTAATGTCTGCACCACCTATTGAGCTTCCCATCTCAACAATGCTCCTCAAACTCAACTATATCTCTACAACTCCAAGTAAGCTTCCGAACTTTCGAAGCTTCTCTGCACCCAATGCCTTTGTGAAAATGTCAACTATTCATGGGACCTAATACGGGCCGGCACTGGCTCATGCACTAGCCGGACCTCTATCATGCACTCAACAACCCCACGGCCTCGCGGCCAGGAGCGTGGATGACACATACATCATCTTCCTAAACATCTTGCATTTGTATCACGTCTCGTAGTCCAACTCTAACCCAATTAACACTCCTCAGAGGGAGTCCCAGCGCATTGCCAAATAGCATGAAGTACAAAGATAGGAGGTCCTCCCACGGCTGATTGCCGCTACCTCACTGCGACTCTCCTACACCTTGGGAATTGGCCCCTCGATGCGTCGCTAAACATATATAGCATACAAACACAAACTTCTCTCTTTTATGATTCGCGTATTTCCAGGAGATATACCATGCTTCCTCACTTTACTTCCCCCTAGACCCAATGCCTAGCCTACAGCTTGGACAACCTCACTCACTCAACGTTGGTCATGTCTCTAGAGAATACAGGTGCTATGCATCCAAGAGGTATTGTCTGATACCTTTTATCATTTTATGCTTCATGCAAATTGTGAATGTCCATGCGCTCAAACAATTAAGAAAATCAGTATTGGTGCACATGTGGAAAACATTTCTTTCAATGATTTTGACTATTGCTCGTATGCGGCGTTGCATGAACCTAGCACCAAGAAACCCTCATGCTACTAGGTTCTTAATTTTTAATTAACGACCAATCTAAATGGTATGCATAAAACCAGCAAGCTTTTCATCATTTCATTCAGCATTTAAACACCTTTCATACACTCTACCCCCTCACCCGTTTAGGTTGTGTATGGTGCATAGGTTTAGGGTTCATTTTCCACATTTTTATTGTATAAAAAGCCATAAAAACTCACTAAAACATAGAGTTAGGGCTGAACTGAGGCTAAACCTCATACTTTAGACCCCCCATACATCCACAAACATGGTTCTTATTTTTCCTTAATTTTCAGCACTCAAAATCCATTTTTCTCTTATTTTTTCCCATTTTTCCTATTTTTCTTATATTTTTCGCAATATTGAATGACTGAAAATACAAAATGAGTTATGGGTTGTGGCCCTTAGGTTCATTTGCAGCAAAAACACAAGTTTAGTTGGTGTGTCTTATTACATTTTCCATTTATATCTCAAAAACACCCAATTTTCCTATATTTTACGTGTTTTACGAGTTTTACACCATTAATTTCATCCACAACACTTATGATTTTCTGATTTTCTGATTTCAAATAGTTGGAAAACATTGCAAATAACATTATAATGCATACTCATTCCATGGGGCAAATACTCATGAAGCAAATTGCATAAAACATCAATTTCCTTTGTAAAAATGAGATTACCGTTCTTTGCGGGTTGCAAGTTTTTATTTGTCATATCTCGGGACTGATTTCCAGCCACCATTAATGTCCATGATAGTCCACAATCAGCAATCTTCATTCCTCTTAAACCATGGAGTAATCTGGTCTTCATTGGACAAGCATCCGTCATCCATTCTTCTTCTTCTTCTTCACCACATGAATCTACCCTTAGAAGAGAGAGAGGGAGGAGAGAGAAAGACTGAAATCAGAGATTTCCATTGAGGCCACCATTTGACGGGCAAAGGCAGGCGATAAGACCAGCCAAGAGAGGGAAGATTAGCCCCATGATCGATTGTATGGGTTGCTTTCAGCCTGCATACTCCATCTCCATCATAAGAGGGCGCAAAAAACGGCCGCCATGTTGCTCCACATTTTTTCTTCATCCCTCATTCTCTCTCCACGTTTTTTGCTTCATAAGGTGCATAAAATTTTAGAGGGGGGTCCAAACTCAAAAGGCATGCCCAATTTTGGCCCCCCAAGTGTTCACCTTTTCATATCTTGACCATTTTGTGGCCATTTTCCCGTCCGGACTCCGAATTGAGCTCTGAAAAATCTTGGGCGTCCAGCTCGACATCTCGCATTGGCCGGTAGCTCTTATCGACCGACACGATAGTCTGAAAAATTATGAAAAATCAACAAGTGTCACTCGGATACCTTTAAAGCACTTTAACGCTTAAAATCGTCCTAGATGGAGCCGCCGCCTTCGACGTTGAATATTTTTCCCTTGATATTCGTAATTTTTAGCTATTTTTAAGCACTTCTCGGTGCCAAAATTCCGCTCTCATTGGCGACCACGGGATAGGGCGACTCAGCCCGTCGAATCCCACAATAGATCTGCACAAAACAACCAATAGAAGTATCAAGCTGAGACAAAAGAGATACATATTAAACACAACACAATGCTCACCCTACCCCCGGACAAAACCAAGGCATGACATCCACAAGAAGTAGGCCTAGCATAATCTGATAGAAGATCCGAAGCTAGTCACTAACCAACCGCTCCAACACGGCCAAACTAAAAAGGACTGTCAAAGAGGTTGCCCTAAGTGGTGGTCTGAACTACCTACCTAACTAAGGACAACACAACTAGGAGCTCCTACTAGGCAAGGACTCCTATAGCCTGATCAAGAAGTATTTTCTTTCAGCACATTTCTTCTTTTAGGGTTTTATGTTATTGACATACTCGGGCATGTAAAAAGGAGGGAGCTGAGCGTAGTGACCCAGGGAGGACAAGGCATCGGCCTTAGGACCTGTCTCAGTACCCAAGAACCTACCAAGCCCTCGCAAGGCGACACTTAATCCTTTTCTAATGCTCACTTTTATTTTCGCTCCAACCTTCCTTATTTTCTTCTTTTCCAGTAAGATGCCACCCCTAGGAAGACAAGGCATCGGCCCGGGGTCTGACTCATCCCCAAGAACCTACCAAGCCTTCGCTAGGCAATGATCAACTGCTTATAAATTTTCCTTTCTTTTCTTCTTCAATTTTTATAGGGGTTAGAACCCCTTTTTACACACCTTTGTATATCTTTATTGTCTTTAAGATATCCAGGGTTTCTTTTCCTTTATCCTCATTTTTCCTTTTTTGGCAGGCTTCTCTAACTGCCTAACAACTAACAAGAACTCCTAGAACAGCTGCCTAGCAGGCTAGTAGAACAAGGTCACTAGAACTCCCTTCTAGAACAGGTCTTTCAATGCTTGACAATGTCTTTACAGGAGGCAACGACTACTCAGACCTCCCTCAAACATACTGAACCTAAACCTCGGGACTTCATGCCTTGGACACCGGTCCCCAACAAGAAACGAAAAACCCCTTTAACAAGTACACAAACATGTATAGTATAAAAACCACAGTACTCATAAAGGAGGGATATCACCTGGATAGGGCCACGAGAAGCTTCCACGCAACAAAAGGCTCATTCCAAGCTCTTCTTCGAGCCTGTCTAGCACAGAACTAAAACAAGAAACCATTAACCGCACCTGCACTAAACAGACAACTGGCCCTCTTGGCCTAACGAGATCTGGATGTAATCTCCAAAGCAGCTAGCCTTCCTAGCTTAAAACTAGATAGGTCATTGTAGTCCACGTAATACTGATGTCCTTGGCATATACATCACACACTATCAGACTACCCAGGGTGCCAAGGATAGCACATCATAGGTCAACTAGCCCCATGCTACTCATGCGAGTTAGCTAAAAGCTTGATCTTGTATGTTTTTTTTTTTTTTAAATCTTAGGGTTTTCTTCCTGTAGAGCTACAAGTCCAAGCCTTTCCACAAATAACTCATCAATAAGGCCGATCCCTTCTTGGGCACTATGAGCTGAATGAACGGCCTCCATGGGCTCGCATGTCCCACATTTATTGTCAGCCGAATAAACTGGTCGCTCAAGCGGCTGAGTGGCTCCTTTGGCAGAAAGAATCATAGCTTTATACTTATTCGAACCTCCCCTAGTTGGGTTTTCACATAAATCAGTGCTGCGACCCAAAGTAGGTAGAGCTTCAAGCCTAGGCACATCACATGGGTGTATCCCAAGGCAGTGTATATTGTCAGATGTATATCCAGTCTTATCCTCTTGGGGGTTCAACAGAATATATCCAGATGGGATCCTTGGCCTTGCATCCGACACTCCTGCCATCGGTATCACAGCTGGCAAGAGACAGCTCAGGTGTTGGGTCTCCAAACCCATCTCACATTTCCCTTAATATTCTTGCACTCCCTCAATTTTCTGCACTGGTCTAACGAACTCAATGCAAACTTATCCCTATGGTCAAATGGCCTCACATCCTTATGAACTTTGTGAAGCACAGGTGGACTTTTAGCATTTTGCATCCTCTTTACAAAAGATGTCTTTACTTGTTTACGTCCATACTGCAAATTTTCTTCCATAAGAACCATGCTTTCACTGGAGGGAACAACATCCACCCGGAAGCATGATTCCAACACCAAAGGTCTCTCAAGAGCCTTACTAGCAACAAAATTAGAACCACACACAGAATTCTTATCAACACTCGTAGGCCCAATGGTTCGATCCATATTACCATCACAACTACCTTTCGTGGAAGTGTTGCAAGCCCTAATGGGACTTACATGGCTTGGCACCTGTTCACTGAGAGGCATGTCACTACTACTCATAGGATGGCCATTTTCTGCTTTGAGATTTTGGCCACCAAGGTTCCCCTCATAGGCTGCCTTGGTATCAACAAGTGAGCTCTCTTCTTGCAGAAATGGTTGGAAGCTAGGATGCACTTGTACTAGCGGGGAAAACTCCAAAAGTTTTCCCAACATCTTTGAATATGACCCTCGTAATCAATGGCATACATTTTTGCTTCCCTTAACGACTTAGGATTCCGCAGTTCCACTTGGATTTGCATATTAATCTCTAAGCCATTCAGAAATAGCTCACATAGCACATCATCCGATAGTGAATTGGCTCTTCTTGGCCAAAGCCTAAGAGTACTATCAAAGGCTCTAGCATACTCTTTAACAGAAAGATAAGACTCCTGTCTAAACTGCATAAGCTGCCCTAAGACCTGAATCATAGGGAGCTATTTTTCATAATCATCTAGAAATCTATCACAAGACTCCTCAAATGATCTGATTGACCCTCTTGGGAGGCTCCAGTACCATTTCCTTGCCTCTCCCTTTAGGATACTTGGGAATACGAGCATCCGATGTATATCGTCGAATCCACTTGCAATACAAGTTAGGTCATATTCTCTTAAATGAATAATCGAATCCTCATTTGGCAACCCATAAAACATTGGGAGATCCCTATAAAGAGGAGGACATTTAGTCCTCTCCTTTGGGATCAAGACTGGGTCATCAAAATCTTCGTATTCCTCTTGACCTAATACCAGTGTGTTAGGGTCTTTAATCTCTTCCATTTCCACCTTTACTAGTGTGGAAGAGTCACTAATTCCATGAACTTCCCTTTTCGCCAACTCACAAAGTGGTTTAGGGAGTCCAACGCTATGCAATAGGGAATCTATCCCATCATCTGCTAGTGGTGTTCTAGTAAGCCTATTCTCATCTGCCACCACTTTGCTAGAACTTAGGATAGGTCCTAATGAAGTCTGCCTTACTAACAATGGTTTCCCACACACATGGACATCATCCAATGCTTTATGGATCTTGGCAATCACACTACGGTACCCAACTGTGTCGGGCACTAGCATCGGATGTATCTTTAGATCATAATCATCATGTCCTCCTATGTGCATATTAACCATCATTGTCACAGTCTTTTCTATGACATTATCATCATGAATGATCATAGATGACTGTGTCATCTTAGCACTACTTTCACTTTCCCTTTTCTCTAATCTCCATGGGCTATTAATCTTAGAGGTAGCTCCATGGGTATTTTCCCATAGTGACCCAAACTCAAGCATGGTATCACTTTCAGGGCAAAGGGTAAAATAGTCAATCACCCGACGTGTCAAAGGTCCCACTAGACTATTCAAGATAAACCAAGTATCCTTTGGGTGTTGGGGATTTCTTGGATTGACCGTCATACTGATGACCAAGGTTTTTATCAGACTAACTTGATATCCACCGCTTCAAGGCGGCTATCGACCAATAGAATAAAGCTAACAGGTCCCTTATGAGACCAAGATTCGGAGACCGCCACTTATCGGCAGCTCCCGGTAGACGCACCACTGATGGGACCTAAAGCAGGCCGGCACTGACTCATGCACTAGCCAGACCTCTATCATGCGCTCAACAACCCCACGGCCTCGCAGCCAGGAGCGTGGATGACACATACATCATCAAATGGTATGCATAAAACCAGCAAGCTTTTCATCATTTCATTCAGCATTTAAACACCTTTCATACACTCTACCCCCTCACCCGTTTAGGTTGTGTATGGTGCATAGGTTTAGGGTTCATTTTCCACATTTTTATTGTATAAAAAGCCATAAAAACTCACTAAAACATAGAGGTAGGGCTAAACTGAGGCTAAACCTCATACTTCAGACCCCCCATACATCCACAAACATGGTTCTTATTTTTCCTTAATTTTCGGCACTCAAAATCCATTTTTCTCTTATTTTTCCCCATTTTTCCTATTTTTCTTGTATTTTTCGCAATATTGAATGACTGAAAATACAAAATGAGTTATGGGCTGTGGCCCTTAGGTTCATTTGTAGCAAAAACACAAGTTTAGTTGGTGTGTCTTATTACATTTTCCATTTATATCTCAAAAACACCCAATTTCTCCATATTTTACGTGTTTTACGAGTTTTACACCATTAATTTCATCCACAACACTTATGATTTTCTGATTTTCTGATTTCAAACAGTTGGAAGACATTGCAAACAACATTATAATGCATACTCATTCCATGGGGCAAATACTCATGAAGCAAATTGCATAAAACATCAATTTCCTTTGTAAAAATGAGATAACCGTTCTTTGCGGGTTACGGGTTTTTATTTGTCATATCTCGGGACTGATTTCCAGCCACCATTAATGTCCATGATAGTCCACAATCAGCAATCTTCATTCCTCTTGAACCATGGAGTAATCTGGTCTTCATTGGACAAGCATCCGTCATCCATTCTTCTTCTTCTTCTTCACCACATGAATCTGCCCTTAGAAGAGAGAGAGGGAGGAGAGAGAAAGACTGAAATCAGAGATTTCCATTGAGGCCACCATTTGACGGGCGAAGGCAGGCGATAAGACCAGCCAAGAGAGGGAAGATTAGCCCCATGATCGATTGTATGGGTTGCTTTCAGCCTGCATACTCCATCTCCATCATAAGAGGGCGCAAAAAACGGCCGCCATGTTGCTCCACGTTTTTTCTTCATCCCTCATTCTCTCTCCACGTTTTTTGCTTCATAAGGTGCATAAAATTTTAGAGGGGGGGTCCAAACTTAAAAGGCATGCCCAATTTTGGCCTCCCAAGTGTCCACCTTTTCATATCTTGACCATTTTGTGGCCATTTTCCCGTCCGGACTCCGAATTGAGCTCTGAAAAATCTTGGGCATCTGGCTCGACATTCCCCATTGGCCGGTAGCTCTTGTCGACCCGCACGACAGTCTGAAAAATTATGAAAAATCAACAAGTGTCGCTCGGGCGCCTTTAAAGCACTTTAACGCTTAAAATCGTCCTAAATGAAGCCGCCGCCTTCGACGTTGAATATTTTTCCCTTGATATTCGTAATTTTTAGCTATTTTTAAGCACTTATCGGCACTAAAATTCTGCTCTCAACTATCTAATCATGTGCGTTGATATATACCAAGTTAATCTCTAATGCAAGTACCCTCTCTCTCACAAATTGGTAGTGCATCTCAATGTGTTTTGTCTTAGCATGGAACATAGGGTTTCTAGCTAGTCGTATGCTACTCATGTTGTCACAGTGAATGACAACTGGACCATCTTCCTACACATCCAAATCACCCAATAACTTTTACAACCATACCACCTCACATGCTGCCATAGCAACACCTCTATACTCAACCTCTGTACTCGATAAAGCAATTGAAGGTTACTTTTTGCTGCTCCATGTAACTGTTGTATTACCAAGGAAAAAAAAGAATGATCCGCTAGTAGATCTTATGTCTGGCATGTTACTAGCCCAATCTGCATCTGTGTATCCAAACACTTGTAAATCCTTATCTACCTCATAAAAAAGTCCATAATGTAAAGTGGGCTTCACATACCTTAATATGTGTCTAACTACATCCAAATGAGGCTTTCTAGGAATTTACATAAACTGGCTCACAAGGCCAATAGCATAGCTCAAGTCTAGCCTTGTGATAGTCATGTAAATCAGACGCCCTACTATCCTTCTAAACGTAGTAGGGTCTTCTATCTCATTTCTAATGTTAGTACTCAACTTCACATTTTACTCCAATAATTTTACTCCAATGGTACTGAAAGAGGCTTACATGATGCCATACCATACTTGTATAAAATATTTGAGCCATATTATCTTTGAGATAGCCATATACCATTATCATATCTGATCACCTCAATACCAAGTAAGTATCTTAGCTCACCTAAATACTTCATCTCAAACTTCTTTAAAAAGTCCTTAACTTCAGCAATTGCATTGTCACTGTCACTTGTAATAATCAAGTTATCCACATAGATGACCATGATGACCAAACTTGCATCTCCATTTCTCACATAAAGTGAGTGACTAGCATCATAAACATAAAATCCAATATTGACAAGATACTCTCTAATCTTGTCAAACCATACTCTAGGTGATTGCTTTAGCCCATAGAGTATCTTGTTTAACCTGTACACATATGTGGGATGCTCTAGATCCTCATAACCTATTAGTTGCTCCATATACACCTCTTCTTGCAATTCACCATACAAGAAGGCATTCTTAACATCCATTTGTTGCAAAATCCAACCTTTGATTGCTGTCAATTATGAAATCACACATCTAATAGTTGTCATTCTAGCAACTAGACTAAATATCTCTTCATAATCTATGCCATATGTTTGAGTATAGCCTTTTGCAACCAGCGTTGTCGTCGCGTTAAGAGTTGAAGGTCTACCACCGGGGCTTTTGGTGCAGAAGAAGAGTTTAGGATTCAAGATTCAGAAAGGAAAAATGGATTGGGTTTTAATAAGATCCGGGATTTAGAAATGATTTAGGTACGGAAGAAGAATTCAAGCCTTCTCACTATGTACTTAGCATACATGAACAAAAGGAATAAGACTAACTTGATTACATCAAATGCCTCAGGATACATACATCATTTCATAAAGGATATTTTCAGATTCCCAATTCATTTATGAATGTCAAATGCAAGCTCTAATGGCATTTATTTCATGTACATAGATGGATATCAATCCTTTGGAACAAGTATATTGTTGATAGATTCAAATGCATCCAAGATTTGGGCCAAAGATACATGAAATGAATTGAAAAAGTATAATTTTAGCTTCAG
This sequence comes from Lygodium microphyllum, assembly GCF_053477565.2. NCBI lineage: Eukaryota > Viridiplantae > Streptophyta > Polypodiopsida > Schizaeales > Lygodiaceae > Lygodium > Lygodium microphyllum. The sequence continues at coordinate 116,744,725 of NC_141137.1, read as the reverse complement.
CCCTGTTTTAAAACAGAAAATTCCAGCCCATAATCAAGTTCAAAATGAGTGCATAAACTCAAGAAGAAGCACTTTTGATCATCTATGAACAATGTCCTGAAGAAAAGAGGTCATTTCCCTTCATTACAACCATAAAAAACCCATGTTTGCTCATAAAAATGGATCATAACAGTGGGCTACCCTGTTTATGACTGGTTATTACAGGCCATAACAGTCCATAAGTCTTCAATATCCTCACCCTTTGCTTGCCCCAAAGTCACTCAAGTACTTGGGTACAAGTCGGGCTTCATTGGACCAAGAATAAGGTAAACAAGATGAGAGAAGTCGTGCATAAGAGCAGGCCCAATACTCTTCTCTCATATTTCCCTCTTTTATAGACTGTTTCAGCATGCATTTTCGTCAGACCAAAGAGGCAGAGAAGTGGAGCTCTCACCATGTTTGCATCTTCAGTAGTTGGGCCTGTTAATCTTCAGTTTGCATGCTCCATTTCATGCACCATAGCTCCAGCTCTCTCCAGTTTGCCTTAGACAGTGCAGCTCGTATTTTGCGTCGAAAAACGTGGGCTGCTCCCTGCTCAGTCCCTGGTCACTTTTGGACCAGTCTAGGTCACATGCTGGTCACTTAAGTCAGTTACTTCTGGTCCCATGTGGTCCTAGTGGACTTTTGACAGTTTTTGGCATCATTCTTGGGTTCTGACCATATTTTTTTACCTGAATTAATGTGATTTATCCTGCAGATTGTCAATTACTTCCAGATGTCCAAGTTGTAGGTTCCTATAGACTTATTTTTCATACATGTACATGGTATAACTGAAAATTATATGCTAAATACAAAAGAACTTGTATAACTAAGATAGTTATTGGATAACAATGCCTGAATTTTGTATGCAAATATCTCATATAACTTCCAGTGAAACTCTTCTGTGTTCATAATAATCCCATGATTTATATTATGAACAGTAAACTCTTTGACATTCACCCCCTCCTAACCTGCACATCCTCCGGCATGTGCCATTTCATAAGATTACAGGTCAAGGAGGGTCTTCTTCTTCATCTTCATTCCCTAAGTCTTTTTCTTCCTGCATGTCTTCAAGTAGAGGGCTTATATCTAAGTCATCAAGTTCATAAGTTGAAGATTCTCTTCATTTGAAGAGTTTGATTCGTTTCCCAGCTATTGGAGTCTTTATCATGGTCCCATCCATTTCAGCCAAAGAGTAAGTAGCATTATGATGTACTACTTTTATAACATATGGTCCAAACCATCGCTTGGCTAACTTCCTATGAGCACTATCTTGATTGTCCAGGCTGCTATCATAAACAAGAACCCAGTCATTCTCTTAAATAGCTCTTGGACGGAGTCGATGGTGCTTGTCAAACCTCTTCTTATTTTTTAATCTTGCTGTTTTTAGCCTTTCAATGGCTATTTTAACATCTTCTGGCCTTCTTTCAAGTTGCCTTATGCGTAAAGACAGCAATTCTTCCCTATTCATGCCTTCATCCCAAGGCAAGATACTCCATGTGACAATGGATTCCTCAATAGGCATAACAGGTGGCTGTCCATACATGAGTTCAGCTGGCATATATCCTGTCACTGCACTATGGGTTGTTCTATCATCCCATAATGCGAATGGTAGCATTTTAGGCCATTCCCTTAACTTTCCTTTGCATGATTTTGCTAAAGCTTTAAGAATTGGTTGATGGCCTCTTTCACTCTTACCATTGCCTTCAGGATTGTAGGCTAAACTAAGAGACATCTTAATTCCCAATTGAGCAAAGAAATGGCGAGCTTCATCGGCATCCAATTCTCCTCTAGCAGCAGTTACTTTAGCAACACATCCATACCTACAAAATACTTCTTCAAGTAAAAATCTACAAACAGCATGAGTGGACTTTGTTGTCAAGGCCTTTCCTTCCACTTGATTTGTGAGATCTTCTCTTGCAAGTACTAGATATCTTATGTTCCAAATTCCTGTAGGCATGGTTACTAAATCAATAACCCATCTATAGTGAACGGATAAAGGATAGGTAGGCTGAAGCCCATCTCTATGCTTTACCATAGAATACATTTGACAAACATGACAAGACTCAACAAAATGCTCAATGTCTTTATACATGTTTTGCCACCAAAATTTCTCTTTTATTTTGGCAAAAGTACCCCATATGCCTCTATGATCAGCCAATAGGCTTTCATGGAATTCTTGCATGACCTGTCTTTGTGTCTTTTTATCACCTAAGACACGAACAGGCGCCCTTCCTTTCTTTTTTGCATGCCTCCAAAGGTAGCCATCTTTAAGAAAAAAACCATAGGCTTTTCTCTTAATTCTCTTGAACTCTTCATTAGTCCATTCTTCCTTCTTTGTCATAGTACTCAAAAATTGGCCAATTTTTAGCCAATCATCTGCATAATATTCTTCTTTAAAGTGTGAATAAACCATAACAAAACATGGAATATGATGTTTACTAGCTGTCCATTGTCCTTCTTTGGTTGATTCATCCTTCCTTGTTGATGTAACAGTTGTTTTAACAGCTGAACCTATTGTTCTTGCTGTAATTTTTGTTGTACCTGCATTAACAGCTTCATTTATAAACTCTGATTCTTCTTCATCCATCATTTCTTCTTCATCCATATATCTGGCACGTGAAAGCATGTCAGCAACTGGATTATCTCTACCTGCAATATGTTTCAAATCAGGATTTAAGGATTTAATATAGGCTATCCATCTTAGCATGGCTATGCCAGGAGTGGAACAGTTGGCTATCATGCCCAAGAGTGGAAGGCAATCTGTCTCAACTATAACATGTGCGCCCATGAAGTACTCCCTATCACATTTTAATGCAGTTACTACTCCCCAAAGCTCTCTTTTAATTTGAGCATACCTTCTTTGTCGTTCATTAAGAACCTTTGCTCCAAAGCGGATTACATATCTGTTGCCTTCAAGGTCGTCTTGACCAACTGCCCATCCTATTCCAATAGAACTTGTGTCCACTGTGAGTATAATGGGCTGTCCATTAGAGTAGTTAGACCTCTTTAAAGTGGGAGCTGAAGTCAACATTTTCTTGAGTTTCCGAATAGCCTGAGTGTGTTCTTTTGTCCATAGAAACCTTTGGCCCTTTCTTAGAAGCTGATGAAGACTTTCAGCAACATGGGCAAAATGTGGTATCCAAATAAGGTAGAAGACACATGCACCAAGAAATCTTCTCACTTCTGAAACATTTGTACATTCTTCTTACATTTTTCTGATTGCATTTATTTTAGATGGAGAAGGCTTTCGGCCATATGGACCACACATATGACCGACCACAAGGACTTCTTCAACTCCAAAAACAGATTTAGCTCCTGAAAGAGTGAGATGAACTTTTTCTAATTTAGACAGGATCTGAGCACAATCATTAATATGATCAAAAATAAACTTTCGACATCCAAGTTCATTGAGTTCTTCATTTTTCTCATGAACTTCACATCCTTTGATTGGAACATCATCAAGAAAAGGAAGAGTCAATTGAGGAATATAATCCCTTAATACTTTATGCATAGCATTCATCATGTGAGCTACTGAATTCGTAGCCCCTTGAGGTAAAGTACACATGCGGACTAGGCCAAGAGGCGTCTTCATTGTAGTAATGTCACGGCTTTCCAAAGCAAGCTGAAATTGGTCGTAGCCTGAATATAAGTCTCCCATGGAATAAATTGCCCTTCTTGCAAATGCTTCAGTGAACTCATCCACAATTGGTCCTCATCCAACATTTCTTATAGTGACTTTATTGACGGGTTGCAAATCTTGAATGAATCGTAAAGATCCATTCTTCTTAGGTACGGTAAACCATCGGTTGGAATATGGAGCTGAAGATGGCTCCAATATTCGCATTTTTATCTTTTCATTTAAAAGATTCAATAATTTAGGCAAATGAACCCTTGGAACCGGAATTGGTTTAAGATTCCAAGGCACATGTGGGACTGTAAAAATTACCATTGGTGCCACAATGCTTGGATCCACACATCCAATTTCATGTGGCTGAAATAAAAAAGCTTTACCATGGTTCATTAACATCTGCATAAAGATTTGCTTTTCAGCTCTGGCAAGAGAAAAGAGTTGTCACCAATTTTTAGCTTTTGTAGACTTTCTGCTGTAAATTGGTGACCAATATCTTTAGGATCACGAAGGCTTGGTTGTTTGGAAGCCCTTTCTGCCAGTCCTTCGCTTTCAGGTGGTAGAGGAGTAGCTACCGGCTTGACCTTCTTATCAACTATTTTATACTTTGTTTCTACTCTTGCTTCATCCTTGTTTGGCTGTCCAAAAGCTTCATAATCTGCAAATTCTTGAATTATGTCATACATATCCAACGTACATACCTGTGTGGACTGATTTTCAGCTTGATTTTCTGCATGAATGGCTGTATAAATTTCAGCCATTGTATCATTATAATTCAGCCCATAAAATAGTCCTGAAATTTCTTCATCTTTGGGTAAAACATCAATTTGCTTCAGCTCTTGCTCCATATGACTCAAATACTTTCTTTCAGCCCTGTTCATGGCTGAAGACTGTTTATAACAACCCACACCATTGGCTGAAAAAACCTACAAATCAGCTTTTGGCCTTGTCTCCTTCATATGTGGAGGCATTTTTTTGTGACATGATGCACTGCCATAGCCTCCACTTATAGCAGCGCTACCTGAAAACCCTTAAATTCTCGGGCATTAGGAGGAACAGGATGATCTCTTAATTGATCCCTATTCCGATAGTGATTAACACAAATAGTTAGGAATTGAACAGCTTTATCATTATCCTTGCTTCATATCCGAGCATATGATGAACCATCATCAAGAGCCTTTGTCTCTAAACGAGACTCGAAAATAAATGGTTGTCCAAGAATGATTGGATAACTGCAGGAATCTTGAACAAAGAAATGAAATTCATCTTTTACATTACCAATAGTAACTTGTACATAAGGACATGCTACATAAAGGTTGCCAAAAGAGTTATTGGCTGCCTTCATGCGCCACCCTGAGTCCACATCAATGGGGCATCCACCATTCTCATAGAGACTTCTTGACATAACATTAATTTCTGAACCATGGTCTATAAGGGCAATGCATGGAGTTTCTTTCTCACCGATTTTAACAACAGTTTCAGTAGTCGCCCTTGCCCAATGGGTACGGGAATAGTGACTACTTGGAATAAAGTGAGTTTCACTTTCTTCTTGCATGTTGTGAAGAAGAGTCTCTTTCTTATGCATGGGCTGCACTTTAGATTGAGAAGTTTCCACCATTATGGCTTCTTCAGCTTTTGCTTCATAAATGTCTTCTTCTTTGGCTTCTATGGCTGCAATCAATTCTTTGATTGTCTCCAGTCGAATCCCTGGGGTTTTCAGCTTTTCTTCATCCTGCAAATACACATGAAGTACTTGCAAAAAAGCATGGACAAATTCTTCAGTTTCCTCACCAACATATTGTCTTTTTCGTTTAATTACATCAATTATTACATCATGAAAGCCTCATTTTGCAATACCGAGAATTTCACCTAATGTAAATTCAATTGTGCTTCCAAGAATCCTTTCTTCTAAGATCCGTTTAAGATCCGTTGCGGTCTCTATGTCAGACTGTAACTTGTAACTAGGATGTTTGCTTTTTCTTTTTCCTTCCGTTTTCTTTGCTTGAGGGGCTTCTCCCATGTCAAATTCTGGTGGTGGCGGATTTTCAGTAGCCTTCTGTTGGTCTGGTTTGCTTCTTGTAATGCGTTTAGTCAGTCCTGAAGAAGAAGGACCGGCAACATCCTCTTCTCTTCTTCTCTTTTCTTCTATCATGGCTTCTTGATTATTAATTTCAGCTAACCGGCCAAAAGCTGAAAATGAATCCACAGGCTCGGACCATCCGGTTCTTCCTTGAATACATTGGCTGGCAGTGGTTAAATCATCCTTAGTTGCCTTGCCTTGCTCCATGCGTTCCAAGGCCTGCGTCCACACTTTAGATTTTACATTAGTTTTACATGTTTTAATAATTTCATTAGTTGGCTCAATTTGCAACCCATAAGTTGCAGCATCAACAGCTGCATAGGCCATTCTTGTTGCCAGATCCTCCAATCTTTTCTTCATGCCACCGTTGCCGAAGTTTGGCTCAAGAGGAAGCCCGGTTTCGGTTGCATGAATTTTACCGTCCTTCCAAAAGACTAATTTTTGTGCTTCAGCTTCACGGAATGCACCGCACTCCCTCTTGTCATGCTGAAGGCTATCATACCAAATGCAGTGTCTTTTGAAGCCTTCTTATGTTGCAGGTCTTTGGGCGGTTGACCGACCCCTTTCTTCTACTTTAACATCAAGCCTTTCTACTTTAGAATTAATTTTTGTTAAATTAAGATGGAGATCCCACATGCTTTTAATTAACTCGTCCATGACATCCTTCTTTGGAGAAGGAGTAGCATAATTTCTTGATTGCTCGACCATAGAGACAGGAGGTCGAGAAGCTGGAACATGCTCCTTCATAGAATCAGTTGTTACAAGGGTTGATCCCCATCTTAGGCGCAATCACTCTCTTCAAGCAATCATATTAACTGCTTCAGTGACATCACTCCAAGCAGTCTTTAATCCCGACTCAGAGTCAGGGTCTTCAAGTCGGTCAGTCAATTTCTCCTGAAGAGAAAAATCTGCAGCTTTTAAAAATAATTCAATCTTTTGACTTTCCATACCTTGTTGGTCATCGGGATCTAGTTGGGCAAATTTGCTTTCAAACTCTCGATGAAGAGCAGTAGTAGCAGTTAGACCCTTATTGGGCCTTTCGACCCATTCGGTGAAGATTTTCTTTGTCATAAGGCCAGAATCTTCAAGGAAAAATTCCTCTCGAAGAGCCTTTTTGAACACAGTCCATCCAGCATCTTTTTGGGAAAGACCATGAATTCGGTCTTGGAGACCATGCACAGCCAGGCGGGCAAAGTAACGGCTCCAGGCATGTTGAGGAACTCCAAAGAAGACCATCTTATCAGTGTAGAGGCAGATAAAAGAGGACATATTTTGCCCATTAAATTGCTTGAGCTCATGCCCAACTGCTTCTAAGGCCTTAATGGCATCAGCATCAATCCGCTCTTCTTCTTGTCTCCGTTGTTGTTGCAATTGCAACTGCTGCTGAAATTGCAGATGTTGTTGCTGGCTCTCTTGCATTAGACAAACCAACTATTGCAAAGCATCTCCTCCCGAGCTTGATGATTCTCCCATTGGACTTCTTCTTCCGCAGCGGACCTTCACGTCGGGTTCACCACTGTCGTCACGTTAAGAGTTGAAGGTCTACCACCGGGGCTTTTGGTGCAGAAGAAGAGTTTAGGATTCAAGATTCAGAAAGGAAAAATGGATTGGGCTTTAATAAGATCCGGGATTTAGAAATGATTTAGGTACGGAAGAAGAATTCAAGCCTTCTCACTATGTACTTAGCATACATGAACAGAAGGAATAAGACTAACTTGATTACATCAAATGCCTCAGGATACATACATCATTTCATAAAGGATATTTTCAAATTCCCAATTCATTTATGAATGTCAAATGCAAGCTCTAATGGCATTTATTTCATGTACATAGATGGATTTCAATCCTTTGGAACAAGTATATTGTTGATAGATTCAAATACATCCAAGATTTGGGCCAAAGATACATGAAATGAATTGAAAAAGTATAATTTTAGCTTCAGCCCTGTTTTAAAACAGAAAATTCTAGCCCATAATCAAGTTCAAAATGAGTGCATAAACTCAAGAAGAAGCACTTTTGATCATCTATGAACAATGTCCTGAAGAAAAGAGGTCATTTCCCTTTATTACAACCATAAAAAACCCATATTTGCTCATAAAAATGGATCATAACAGTGGGCTGCCCTGTTTATGACTGGTTATTACAGCCCATAACAGTCCATAAGTCTTCAATATCCTCACCCTTTGCTTGCCCCAAAGTCACTCAAGTACTTGGGTACAAGTCGGGCTTCATTGGACCAAGAATAAGGTAAACAAGATGAGAGAAGTTGTGCATAAGAGCAGGCCCAATACTCTTCTCTCAGATTTCCCTCTTTTATAGACTATTTCAGTATGCATTTTTGTCAGAACAAAGAGGCAGAGAAGTGGAGCTCTCACCATGTTTGCATCTTCAGTAGTTGGGCCTGTTAATCTTCAGTTTGCATGCTCCATTTCATGCACCATAGCTCCAGCTCTCTCCAGTTTGCCTCAGACAGTGCAGCCCGCATTTTGCGCCGAAAAACGCAGGCTGCTCCTTGCTCAGTCCCTGGTCACTTTTTGACCAGCCTAGGTCACTTGCTGATCACTTAAGTCAGTTACTTCTGGTCCCATGTGGTCCTAGTGGACTTTTGACAGTTTTTGGCATCATTCTTAGGTTCTGACCATATTTTTGTACCTGAATTAATGTGATTTATCCTGGAGATTGTCAATTACTTCCGGATGTCCAAGTTGTAGGTTCCTATAGACTTATTTTTCATAAATGTACATGGTATAACTGAAAATTATATGCTAAATACAAAAGAACTTGTATAACTAAGGTGGTTATTGGATAACAATGCCTGAATTTTGTGTGCAAATATCTCATATAACTTCCAGTGAAACTCTTCTGTGTTCATAAGAATCCCAGAATTTATATTATGAATAGTAAACTCTTTGACAGCGTAGCCTTATACCTACTAACCGAACCATCTACATTATGATTGACTTTGTAAACCCACTTACAATCAATAACTTTCTTGCCCTTAGATAAGGGTACCAAGTCCTAAGTCTTATGGGCTTCTAATGCAGCCATCTCCTCATCCATTGCTACATCCTAATGAGCATGACCAAGAGCATCCTCAAAACAAGTAGGCTCAACATTCTCAACTACCTTCACCATATAAGCATAATGGTGATCTACATGACCTTCAAAACCAAATCTTTTAATAGGGTATCTGATCCTCCTAGACCTGCATACCATTAGATCACTTAGTGGAGCCTCTACATTACTATGTGCTTTCTGTACACTTGGTGTCCTGACTGAAGGAATATCAGGCTCATCATCTAAACTCTCTGAACCACTAGAATCTCCATCAAATCTCAAATGATAATTAGATGCATCATTACCATCCAACACTTTATTCTTTCCTTTGTCTTTACCTACAATACTTGTAGATCCATCTGAAGATGTGGGGCTACTCAGTCTCTCAAACCAAGGGCTAACTGTAGATATATTACTAGATGATGTTTTTGATCAATTAAGGCTTCGTGATTCTTACTTTTCTTTCTGCATATAGCTATCATGATTATTATCATCATCTAATGTATCACCAGTAGATGGATATCAACTACTCATTTCATAAAAAATAACATCCCTACTCACTCTGAACTCACGTGTTGATGATTGGGTTATAACAACTATATTCTTTCTGCTCTAAAGAGTATCCAATACTTTGCAGCTCATCTAGCATATGAACATGTACCATACAACCAAACACTTGCAAGTGTGATACATCACGCTTCTTGCCTGTAAAGCATTCTTCAAGGGTCATTCCATGAATTGCAACTATAAGAGTTCTGTTCATAATATAGATAACAATATAAGGAGCTTCAGACCAAAAATGTTTTAGCATATTCTTTTTAGCCATCAATGCCAACTTTTGCAATATGCCTATTTTTTCTTTCTGCAACCCCATTTTGTTGTGGGATATAACTACAAGTAAATTTTCTCTTTATCTTATGAGACCTCAAGAAGCCACTAAACTCGTTAGAGAGATACTCTCCCCCTCCATCTGATCTCAAGCACTTAACTTTTAAGCATGTTTCTGTTTGAACAGCTGCCTTGAAAGATTTGAAGTACTCAAATACATCACTCTTTTTCTTCATAAAGTATACCCATAGCTTCCTTGAACAATCATCAATAAATGTGACAAAGTATTTGTTGCCACCAAGAGATACATTCTGTGTAAGCCCCCAAATATCTGTATGCGCAACATCAATTATATTTCTGCTCACATCTCTGTCATACAAAAAGGAATGTCTTGTATGCTTATCAAATTGGCATGCTTCACACACTTTATGAAATTCTGCAACTGTAAAAGTAGGCAACCCTATAACCAATCCGTTAGACCGCATTAATTTTAGCCATTGTGCATTTGCATGTTCAATTCATTCATGCCATATTTCAATGTCTGCAACCACTCCTTTTCCTTTAGCATACATAGCAACATTCATTGCAAGAATTCTAGCATCTAAAGTGAACATGCACCCAACTCTACTTCCTTTTGTGGCCAACCTATACTTATCATTAAAGTCTTCTACAAAATAACCTTTTGCATTAAATAGTTTGCATTAAATTGAACTTGCAACCCTTGCTCTACCATTTGTCCAACAGACACTAAATTCTTTGTGATTGATGGCACATGTAATACATTTGTGTGACTCTTCATCTGGCTATCATGCAAGGACAAGGGAACCTTTTCAATGTGTGAAATTGGGTGGCATGAATCATCATCCCTCTGCACATAACCTATATTTTGTAAGTCATGTATCTCTCCAAACTATTCAACATGACTAGTCATATGATTGGATGCACCTGAATTAACATACCATACATAATCATGTGTCCCCTTTTCTATAACAGCATTCATCATATGTTGCATAACAAATAAATGCTCCTTTTTGTCTTCATTCTGTCGTGAAGATGATGCATAGTTTCCTTGTTGCAACTTACCACTACGGATATCATCCTTCTTGGCATAATAATGGGCTATAATATGACCCTATTTTTCCATAATAATGACAAACAATAGCAAAATTTCTAGAACCTCAATTCTTCCATCCACCTCTTCCTCTAGAGCTCCCCCTGCCTCTAAAGTTTCCATGGCCTCCTGAAACCTACATTTCACCAAATTGCTAATTTAACCTATTTTGTTGGTTATCACCAGCACATCCCATACCATGGCCTCTCAAAGAGGATCTACCACATCTCCTTCTTGAACTTGAGTAAAATGCTTGAACCTATTCACCATTTCTTTTAGATGAGTCATGCTGCATATTGATCTCTTCGATAATCACGAGAGAAACCAACTCATCAAAATCTAGAAATGGCTTCCGTATATATACGTAAGTGATAAATAATTTTTAAGCCTTCTCATTATTAAGGCCACCCAAAGTAGATAAAACTAAATCATCGTCATCAAGCATTGCATCAATCATTGTTAAAGCATCTGCAATGTTTCTCACCTTCAAAACATACTCATTGATAGACATTTTCCCTTTCTTCAATGTATTTAACTCTTGCTTGACTTGAAACTTTCATACCTTTGTATTTACTGAAAATATATTCTCAAAAATGATCCAAGTTGCATATGAAGTTTTCACATTGCTGATATATCCTAGCATAATATTATCAATGATTACTGATAGCCAATACATCACCTTTTTGTCTTTTGAATTCCATTCTTTCCATGCCTTTAGTTCATTTGGAGTAGCAGGGATACTCAACTCTAACTCCTTTTCTTCACCTAAAATGAACTCATAACGGCCCTTTCCAATGAGGAAGTTTCTCACACGGAACTTCTACGAAGAAAAGTTGTTCTTGTCCAACTTCTCAACTATGGAATTTCCATTGTTCTTACTCATTGCTTGCTTGCTCAAATCCTTGCTTCTTCTCCTTCAATTCAACCTTCAAAACCAGTCTCTCTTAGTGGCACCGCTCTAATATCATGTCAAGAATCGTAGGGTGGGGGGACTTGCTTCAGCTGCGGCAACACATATTGTACACATAAGAGGAAGCTCACTCAAGAATATAAGAAGAGAGATTGAGGCCAATGTTTTCTTGCTACTTTCTTATTCTTCTTCTATACACAATAAAATGTACACAAAGTACAAATAAGATACAACATAAAGGAAAGTGGCCTACTAAGTCAAACAGTGTATAACTAACTATACTAATCAACTGGTACTATATCTATGCCTGCAACTTAGGTGGGTGTAATTAACTAAATATAATAAGTGATAAGTCAGTGGCCATGTGAGGATCATAATAACCACTGACATGCTAAGTGTAGATGTGCGGACCCATCTAGGTAGGCAGCCTATCATCAATGTTCGCATGTGTTGAGCTTGCCATCTCAACATATAATACCATATTAGAGAATTTGGGAATCTCACAAGTTCCACTTTCAAATAAGGCTATCAGTTGTCCTCACAAGGTGGTTTGGGAATAGATTTTTCCTTGCATGTGTGCATGAGGTGATGATGTCTTGGTAGGCAATGCTTGTGATCTAGTGTTTGTCAGGAGTTTGCTCTAACGTCTTAGTCAGGTGAGATGTATACAATGAGGCTAATGCAGTGAAGGGTTTGTGCACTTGCAACCTAGCATCTTAACATGGAAATTGTGAAGCTCAATTGGGACATATGTTATAAAGGGATTCTTTAAGTCATAACCAAATCAAGAGTTGCAAGAAGTACCTCACTTTTCACACTTATATATCTTGGCAACCCCTTGATATGACTCATGAGTTGCAAGACCAGGTGGCAATCCTTATTGCACTTCGTGCTTTGTTGGTGTCCATGGGACATGTTCATCTAGGAAAGGTGTTCTTCTTGTTTGTACTTGTGTTGACTAGTGCTAATCATTCAATGCATGTTATGCATTTAAAAGCACTCAGATATACTAGTGCTTTTTTGAGGCCAATGGAGAGCATTTGTGCTTTTTGGAAGCATATGGTGTGCGTTAACTCAATGTACATGTGACTTTTGTCTCGGAAGCTTCTAAAAAGCTTATGAGAAAACAAGAGTGCACTTGTATATTCAAAAGCCTGAAGATATGATAGGGCTGGTGGCAACAATGATCATGTGCCCTCGAGGCTATATGATTTCTTAGCACTCGAGAGGGCAGTATGCTTCACGGACTCGAGACAATCGCATGCTTTATGCACGCAAGATAGGGTTCAGGGTGGGGCAGGCCAGCTCTCAAGGCAAGATGGGTGGCGGCTATCCAAAGAGGCTTCTAGTCGAGGCAACGTAGTGAAGGTGGCAATGCTCGAAGTGAAGGTGACTGCCTATGAGGCGGCTCGGAGCAAAGGCCCATGGCTCGACTCAATGGGTGGAGTGGCTACCGTAGACTAAGCGAGTTTGTAAAATTACTCGGAACAAGGTGGTGTGATGGCATTCAAAGCCAAGGGCGTGTGGTCACTCTACACGAGGTCACGGGGTGGTACTCGAGGCACCACGGCAATATCGATCAATCAAGCTCAAGGAGTTCCTCCTGCTTTGAGGTTTTGGTGTTAGCCTCGAAGGTTGCTTGTGCCGGCCATGTGTCATGTTTGTGAAGCCACGTTGACGAATCAACTTGGATTCATGTGATCAAGTGGAGATGAAGTGTTGTCGTGAAGTGGTGTAACTTGGGTCAACCCGGGATTTATTGACTCGATCCAAAGTCTCCACTAGAGACAATATGCTAGAGGCACTCGAGTAGAGCCATGTGGGAATGTCTCCACTAGAGACAATGGTATTACCCTTGGTGTACTCGAGACAAGTCTTGTCTTGTGATGAAGTACTTGATATACCAAAGACAATAGGAGTCTCTAGGTATAGATAAACTCACCTCTTGTGGTTTTGTGGATGGGAGATGGTGAGCTTAGGACGCTAAGGATTGCCTAAAGAACATGGCTCTCAAGGTGCTAAGATAAAGATAAGTACTACAACTCTAGAGAACCTCGCGGTGATGAATCACTTCAATAGATCAGTGCCTTGGGCTGAGAGTCATCACTCAAGTTTTGAACTTGAGTATCCACATGGGCAAGTGCATGTCTCATGCTCAAAGCTAAGAGGGATGTCCTACCTTTTGTGAAGCCTAGACCTTGCAAGTCTTAAGCAAATGGTCTATCTCATGTGAGTGGAAAACCAAGGAGGTGTTAGCCAATCTTCTATGATGGTCTACTGAGTGGCATTGCTTAATTTTGTGGTTGTCATGTGATTCCACAAGGTTACAAGCTATTCCCTTCATAAGCTATCCCCCTCATACTCCAAGTGGGTTTCCAATGAATGACTCAATAATTTCTAGCATCAAGAATTAAATTACTAAGCTACCCGTTAGTCGGCCCCTCGAGTGTTGAAAAGGCAAGCTAAGTACTAGACTAGGTCTAGACTACCACTTTCTTAGCACCAATCCATGTCATCCACATTGATGAGCATGGAAGGCTCATGGCTAGTCCGAATATAGTACAATTTCAATGAAAACGTGCAATTCCTAAGGTCAATGGATATGCAAGTGGAAGAAAACCAATCAAAGTAAAACTATGTCTAAACTAACCCTTTGGTATCTTAAAAGGCCAGAAATGGGTATGCAAATGTGCCCCCAAACCCAATTGGTCCAAAAATTCTTTGACTTAAAAAATTACAATAAATTTAGTGATATGCAAGCGCAAACCGCTTTTATTTGCATTTCAAGTCTTACCTCCTTGGGAAATACTTAGCACTATAAGAGACTATCTTTGTGTACCCTGCAACCCCTTGAGTTCTTGTGGTGGAGACCCTTAATTTTCAAAAAATTTGCAGGTTTTTGGCCTGGCTTTGGCTATATACATTGATGGTTAAGTTAATTCCAAAAGCTCAGTCACATAGGCGATTGATTCTACTAGCTGGTTGTAATGCTATACTAGCTACTTTAACACCCTGTTTGCCTTAAATGAAACTTATGACCACCAAAATGATTCTCAAAAATTTTAAAAAAAATCCTCATGAAATTAAAAGTAAATTACAACAATCATGATTTGAGAATTACATAAGTCAAATATCTGGAAAAAGCTTGAAATCACTATTGTTGACTAGCTAGTCATGATCAAATTAGCTCTCATGTATCTTTTTTGCCACAATCATCAATATTTCACAAATTTTACCACTTTCTCAAAGAAATCTCAATAAAATCATAGCAATACATAAATCATGCTTGGTCCAAACAATGGTTTAAAATGCACATATGGCAAGCTAAGTTTTAGCTCCACTCATAAGAACGATTGACCCTAACTTGCCTAGACTAATTAATAACCCTAGGAACAAAGATTAAATTGTATTTTCCATAGAGTAGTATAACAAGTATGACTCATGACCTACCACTTAGGAACTAGCGGATCTTAAATTTTAACTAATGAAAAACTTTGAGGAGGGTTACTAGAAATGACATGGACAAGAAACCTATGGGCCAATGTGATCTAACAAATTTATGCTAAAGTGTGTAAGGAACCAACCCACTTGATCACATGTCTCACCTTCATACAAGACTATGAACCCAATTCAAAAATGAGCCAATCCTACATTGATTACTCTAGTGAGTGCACTCACAAAGGTAATGACTATTCCTTTCAACTTACTAGAGTTTTCATCAAGAGCCTAATCGAATATTTACTTGGCCTTGATAATGGTCACATGAACTCCCTCTAACCTAAGGCCATTTAGATTCCTAGTCACAATCCCCTCTATGAATATGTCTTCCATGAGATATTTGGGGATTCTCACTATTGAAGAATTTGGCTTGTTATAAGTAAACATTTGGTGAAAGATTTGGGATCTTAGATGCAAGTTTCCCTCCACAATGGCACTTAACTAGAGATCATGTTTATTACAATGAGGCTCTTTCCATCTTTGTAAAATTGTGGGAGTTTTTATAGGTCACTAAAATTTTCATCCTATTGTCATATCATTAGGACAATATCTATGAGTTGTGATATAAGTGTCACCATGTTAACTATTTGCTACCCCCCTTAACTAGTAGCCTAATACATCAACTCTCCATCAAAGCACCACCTACTATAGGAATTATCACATTACTAGGGAAAGTTACCATTCCATGAGACACATGTTAAAATAATCATACTCGAGAGGGTCTAGGAAACAAGCTAGGGAAAAGTAAAAGGAGTAAAGAGAATAGGAGACAAGAAGTCAAACCTCTAGCCGAGAATAAATTAGTCAACTAGTAGCCTGCAATATTAAGAAAAGGAGTAAGGAGGAAGTAAAAGAGATGGATGGAAGCCATGAAGAGGAATCACACAAAACATGTTGAAAGGACCCTCTTGTAGTCATTTGTTGAGGCAAGATAGAAAATGACCCAAACACTTCCTTAGCAACAAGTAGAACCAATCATGATAGAAGGAACGAGGAAGGTAGCTCGAGTAAAGGGAAAGTCAAAATCTGTTGAGAGCTCGCACAATGTTGTCTACGAGACCATACAAATAGACATACGGATTAAACACACACATATATACATGTACATATATATGCACACTTATATACATGCATACATGCATGTAAGCACATATACATGAATCATAGAAAAAAATAAGAAGAGACAAAAAGGAAAAAATGTATTTGTATGTATATCACACACACACACACACACACACACATGAATGAGAGAGAGAGAGAGAGAGAGAGAGAGAGAAGAGAGATTAAAAAAAGAAAGGAGAGAAAAATAACGAGAGGAGAGTAACATAGTTATCAGACCAAACAAAATTGACACAAAATGTATAAAGCACATACACACTTGGACACATCTAAAAGTATATATGAATGAGAGAAATTTTGCAGAGAGAAAAAGAGCAGAGGAGAGAGAATGGATACACACTTATAAAAATATATACTTACAAACATAAGCACACCCACATATGCAAACATATACATTTATATATAAATATATATTTTTCACATGTATAATAATAGATAATAATGATCATATTTATGATATAATTATCATTAATTCAATAATATGTGTATCAATTATAATTATTAATATATTAGTATAATTGATTATATATTAACTATTAACTCTTTAAGTGCTCATTAATTATTAATAAAAGATGTGTAGTATATATGTACATAAAAAGAGTTAATGTTTTGATTTTCACATAGAAAATTCAACCCCATTAAATGACCAATCGTAAGTAATTTCAATATAAGAACTTATTTTGGTCATTGAACAAGTGAATTAATAAATAGATGATGTGTATAGATATTATATATAGATTAATATATAGCTATAATCTATAATATTAATTAATTTACTATTATTTTAACTCATTATTATTATTTATATTTATAATTTACGTATTATTTATAATAATAATAATTTTAATAAAAATATAAATATTAATACTTTAATATAAATTACATGTGTAATAATTAATGTATATAATGATATAATAACATGATTGATTGGGTATCAATAATTTTTAATTACTGCATCGATAATTATTAATAAAATATATACAATTGTATTTCAATTCGTATATTATAGATATATAACTATAACTATATATATATATATATATATATATATATATATATATATATATATATATATATATATATATATATATATATTAGTTATTAAAAAGGGGAGAGAGAGAGAGAGAGAGAGAGGAGAAAAAGAAGAAGAAGAAAAAGAACTAGTAAGTAATTCTCAATATAGTTTATGGGTTGTCAAATTTATGTAATGTGATATGCTTAGTATGCAAGGATAATATGCATGCCATGATAGACTCAATGTGAATAGAAATCACCATTAAATGTATTTATCCTTGAGTAATTTGGAGAAATTGTCATAAGGGTTCTTTAGAGATATAGTGTACATTTGATCCTATTAATGTTGGCCTTCCACTCTCTATATATTGATGAGTGCCACACCCCCACAAGTTGTATTTTCATGCATTCAACATTGTATTAGTCTAAGTTTCCAAAGCTTTTGAAATTTGGATTATATTCCTTAAACCAACCTCCTATGAACCCTCTTGCCACATGAAACATGCTTTCTGAGCACACAAATACAAAGCGTTGTCGTATTGCTGCGCATCTGAGGTGTGAAATCCACCAAAAAGTTGTGTGTGTGACATTTGTTACTTTGTACATACTTAGTCGTTGTGTTTGCATTTTGTTCTGCATGGGCAGATCATGGCAAAGGGCAATCTGTCAAAGAAGAGGATGAAAGTGACGAGTGGGAGGAAATTGGTGATGATGGTGACGAGGTGATGAGTTATGAGAGCCCTGATGAATCAGCAGAGAACAGAGGGGATAGAAATGTGTTACTTGAGGATGAGATGATGGGTGTTTGGAATGCAAGCCAATGTTTCTTTTGTGATGCTGTACCTGATGGCTCTATAGAAGGTTGTGTTGAAGCATATGCACAAACAGCATGGTTTCTACATTCCAGATTCAGAATTTCTCAAATATCCTCGTGAAATGCTGAATTATCTTGGCTTGAAGGTGACAAGGGGTTTTGTTTGCTTATATTGTGATGATCGAGGAAAACAATTCCAAAGTTTGGAGACAGTTCGAAAGCATATGATATCAAAGAGCCATTGTAAGCTACGATATGAGGATGGGGGGATAGATGAGGAGTTAGAGGACTTTTATGATTTCAGTAGTAGCAGCTACACGTTTCAAGAGGATTTCGAAATTGTGGTTGTTGATGAAACCCCTACCCCCTAGCACTTAGTGGGAGCTCAGAATTGGTCATTCGACATGATATGGGAGAAAAGCAATCCACCAAAATTCTAGGCTCTCGGGAATTCTGCTATTGTGGGGAAAGGCCGCTTTTCTGGTCAGAAAGAGGCATGTTGTAGGCCTCTTGGGGGAAGAAAAAGCAACGGAAAATAGGGGATCTGGATGGCATAGAATTGCAAATTGTTTTGGGGGGGGAGAGCAGCGATTCGGAGGAGGAAGCTGATGACGGCAATGTTGCTACTGAGATCAGTGATCAATTTCTAGTAAAAAGCCTTTTGGATATCAAAACTGATACTATGGTGCAAGGTATGGGGAGACAAAGATGAAAGCATTTCAGGGATCTTGGAAGTAACATTGACACACCCCTAGAAACAAGAGATTGCCTTTTGAAAACGAAATTGGAAGCTGAACACATGGCGCTGCAGCTTCGTATTTCACTGCGCAATGATGGAAAAGATTGGAGATCTCATTTATGTGAAGCTCAGCAATTACAAGCAGAAATGTTAGAAACCTCATCAAGTTGCTGTGCATAGCTACAGAGGACGTATTGTTAATGTTGCATAATCGAAGATGATATTTCATTTTTCTTGGATAAGCTGGAGACACAAGAGAGATACATAAATAAACAGTTTGAGCTATTGGTCAATGCTTCTAACAGATTACAATACTGTGAAAGCTCATTTGATGGGAGTGCAACAGGTCTGGTTTATTTTCACACTTTACTTATAGGCATAAGCAAAGTTTGAATGATGTGAAAGTATACAACTATCAGCTAGCCAACATATCAAAACAATTTGAAAGGGTCAAAAAAATCATGATCTCGTGAGTTTCCATCTGTAGCACAAACTGGTGGAGAAAGGAAACAAAATTTCAGATGTATCTCCACTTGTGCATATGAAGAATGCTATATACAACCTAAAGGTGGACCTTCAAGAGATGGAGGTTTGGATAGGTGTTCTAGAGCATACTCTCCTACAGAACTAGATCAACCAAAGCATCACAATGACAAATACCAACCTGAGTGCAAGTGGAATCTGATGCCGAGTGTGAACATCTGCTGTTCAAAGGAATCTTGTCAAATAGCACACTGGCAAGATCGTTATGGCTCTCTTGTCTATTGTCAGAAAAGGACTAGTCCAAATGTGGGGTCTAACCAGAAACATGATTAGATAAATTATCACTTGAGGTTGTGACTGAAAATTATTAACAGGGATAAAGGCGTGTCAACCCAACCATGTAATCCTCACAGATACTTTTGAGTCAGGTGGCATGCTACAAGCCACTTGACGGAGTGTACACATGTCAAAATTGACATGATATAGAGATCAATAAGATCTTATGAGATGTTGGACTATCTTTATTCTTTGTGAGCTTTGACCATAAGAAGAGGCCTTGAGGGCATATCAAAGGGACGTGAAAGACTTCAGTTTTTGAGCAGCCAGTTTATAAATCAGATTTGTCTTTTGATGAAGCTGAGGCTATTGATGTTGAACAGGGTTGCATTCAAACGGGTGAAGTGCAGATAGCATTGCATACATTCACATCTGCTTGCCACATTCAAGAGATCAAAGGCTTGAACAAGTTGATTATAGGGCCATTATCCGAAATTGAGGTGACCTTGTATGCGTATCTGTACAAATATTTGATCATATAGAACCAGTCCCTGGGGAGTCATACTTAGGTTTTGGGCTTACACAACTGTCTTTATGACAGCTTTCAAATTGAATCGTGAACTTGCTTGATTGATCTTCTATCTTGGAATTTCTCAAGGACCTCTGTGGTCGTGACTTTGCTTTTGAAAACGCTTCGACATCTTTGGTGAACCTGACGTGAAAGCGTCGCATTTAAATTTTAGGATGGGAGATACTGCAGCATTAATTTCAGCCTCTTCTACGATTCCTGCTTTGTCCTCTACTTCAGCTTCATCATCGACTTCTGCTTCAAGTACTTCTACGGATGATTTAAAGCAGATTTTGCAGAATATGTCTATGTATATGCAGCTTCAAAATCAGCAGACACAATTGTATATGCAGCAGCAGAAGCATCAGTTACATCAACAACAGTTGTCTCAGAAAAGGCAACTATATTCGGAGCAAGAGAATGCAATCAGCGCAACTAAGGCAATTGAAGCAGTTGAAAATGAAAAGAAGCTATTTGATGGCCGTAATGTATCAGCTTATTTGAAGACGTATGAGATTAAGATGGGATTTTTTGGAGTACCAACAGGACTTATGAGTAAATATTTTCTTCATCTTGTCACACCTGCCTTGAGGGTAAAAGTGACTGATCTTTTCCTTCAAAATTCACATTGGCAAGATTTTAAGAAGGCCCTAAAAGAGGAGTATTTTCTTGAGGACTTTGGGATGGCTACACGGCGGTCATTCCAAGAGTGGGTCTACATGCCAAACAAAGATCTAGCTGCTTCAGAATTGATACGAGAATTTGAAGAGAGGTATAGTCAGCTTGATACTATTGAACAAAGAGCACTGGATGTTGAGAAAGTTGAGCTTTTCTTGCAAGCTGTAGATTCTACTCTTCAGGAAGAATTAGGAGATCTTCTTGAGGATCGCACGAAGCCTATGGGTCTTAAAATAGATTGGCAAGATGCCCAGGATGCGGTCTCGACTTTGACCAAGAGGGGGATATGGAAGACCCGCCTACAGAATGGATCCATGACATCGATGCCATCTTTTGCTCCTATGTCTACTTCTACCCCTGTCATTTCTTCTCTTCCTCAACCAGTTACCTGGCCTATGCCAGCGCCTACTGTTTCTAATCCTCGTATTCCTCCTGTTCCAAGACCGATGCCGGCTCCTTCTGCTCCAAAATCATCCGCTCCGTCGGTTCCTTCCTCTCTTGATGACATAATCAAAGGCATAATGGATTTGACACTGGAGTCAGTTAAAGTAGAATTGGTGGGAAAATTGAAAGAGCAGTTTGCTTTGACCGCGCCTACTATTTCTTCTAGTGCTCCTAGTGCACCTAGTGCACCTAGGAGAGATCGAAGATGTATTTGGTGTGATAGTATGGGCCATCAGCATTGCAAGGATTGCGAATCTTTTCAAGATGCAATGAGGAAGAATTTGGTATTTTGGGGACAAGATGGCAAGATCTGGTTGACTGAAACAGGAGCTCCGCTTGCTACCAATTTTGGGAAAGGCGGAATGAAGAAATTAGTAGATGATATGGCTGCGCGTACTTCTTATGTGGCAGCTAGAGGAGATGCTTCTGCATATGGAGTCCAGATTGAGAAAGGTTCAAAGAGTTAGTCAGCATTATGGACCTATGCTATGGAGATGGCAAACAAAGGAAAAATTCAGTAGACTGTTTTGACTAGTGTAGGTTCTAGCATCAGATCTGAGACAGGTTGGGATTCGCCTGTTGACAGGTACACTATTTATGCCTACTTGGCTAAGTCTCAGGGAGAAAATGTACTTGTTGAGGAGAAGCGTAAGAGAGATGAAGAGAATCCAAATGCAGCTAAAAAGACTAGAGGGGGTGAGTTTGTTACTTCACCTACTGCAGGGCCGTCTTTGAGACTAGGGCCAGAATGACAAATGGAAGATGCTCAAAAGAAAGAAAAGATGTAGGAACCTAGACAGAGAAAGCAGCCATGGTTTAGATTGATGTCCGATATTGAGGCATCTACGGACATGAAGAAAATCTTTAATGATAAGATACTTGGTAGTGAGGTGACTTTTACTATTTCTGAGGTTTTGGGCATCTTGAAAATGGAGTTTCAAGATCAGTCCCAAGAAGTCCTGAAGAGGAAAAGACATACATTGCCTACTACGGATACACAGGGAGTTTTGATTGGGGAGTTGGATGAGGATGAGGATGAGGTTATGGTTGAGAATGCTTCTGTTTATCCACAGACAGAGAAGAGGGTTCAGCCTATGCATTATGCTGAAATCGATGAGCCTATCTTGGTACCGCGCAGTCACTTTTTATGAAGTCATTGGGCTAGGGCAACTACAGAAACAATGGTAAAAATTGGAGAGAAACAGGTGTCTTATGTTGCTTTGGTGGATCATGGTTCAGAGATTAATCTCATAGTTTGTGGAGTTTATGAAATTAATAGATGGCCTATGGATGCAGAGCATGGGTGGCGTATGAGAGCCTCCAATAACACTGCAAGTGATTTGTATGCTGCATGTCCCAGTGTCAGGATTTCTATTGGAGATGTAGAGGACGATTTCCATTTCTTTGTGCAAGATTCATGCTCTTACCCCATAATCCTAGGATAGCCATTCATCACAGAGATGCGCATGGAGATGAAAGTAATGAATGATGGATCTTCTTATGCACGGATTCGTAGTAAAGATGGTATGAGAGCAGTCCAGTTTATGACTGTGTGTAAAACATGCTAGAAACAGGGATACTCTTCAAGATGCACCTTTGCCCACTGTGAGGGATTTGGATTTTCATTAGGTACCGCTGTCCCGCGAGACGACGGTGGTACAGATTAGAGGAGATTGGAGTTCTCGCCTCCTAGCAGCAGTGTTTTCTCCTCCAATGTTGTTGGAATTTCAGCAAACAGTTCGATGAGTTATCAGAAGATTTCTAAGTTGCCTAGAGCTGCCAGGCAGTACATATGCAGGAAGGAGAAAGATTTGAAAAATGCAGGTATTTTAGAGGATGATGAGCATATAGATGGGATGTATGATAGTATGGTTTGTGCAGACGCGATGATGACAGAGATGGAAAATATGTTGAAAATTGATATGCAGAGTTGTCACAGTAATGTATCAGTGCAGTCCCTGGACATGTTTCATGAAATTTCAGATTTTGTGTCACAGATAGAGTTAGAGGCTGAGGTGACTCAGCAAAAAGTGTTGAGTGCTAAAGAAATTCAACAAACAGAGTTTTCGGCTGATTATGATCAGCCTGTAGAGACACAGAGGGCTGAAAACTTTCAGCCAATAGAGTTTACTACTAAAATATTTCAGCATCCAGAGTTTAGGGCTATTCCTATGCAGTCCATAGAGCAGAGGGCTGAGGATATTCAACGCAGAATTGCTGATTTACAGCATGATTTGAGTAATGCAAAGGATCATAATGAAGCTAGGGTTGACACGAAATACAAGACTATGGATAAGAAGGTGAAGCCGATAGTAGCTGGACCACTTCCACATGACAGTGATCAGCAAATAGAGAGGGCTGCCAAGCAGCCAATTTTGAGGAATCCAGAGCATATAGGCCATAAATTTTTAGGAGAGACTCTTGCTGAATTAAAAATTGGAAATGGTGATTTCTTGCTACCCTCAGAGAAGCAGTGCTTTTAGGATATGCTTGAGCGACATGGAAGGGGGTTTGCTTTCTTCTCGCATGAGATTGGATGTGTGAATTCGGATATTGTTGCCCCTATGGTGATCTTTACTATTCCTCATATTCCATGGAACCTCCGACCTATTCCAGTGCCTAGGGCACACCTGCCAAAGCTAGTTGACTTGTTGAATGAGAAAATCAGGATGGGAATCCTAGAGCCATCATCTGCACCATACTCAAATAGGTGGTTTACGGTTCCGAAGAAGAATGGTACTCTCCGATTTATACAGGACATGCAGCCAGTAAACAGAGTTACTATCAGGAATGTTGGTATAGGTCCAGTTGTGGATGAGTTTGCAGAAGCATTTGCTGGATGTGCCATCTATTCTTTAGGTGACTTGTATTCGGGATATGATCAGTTTCAGCTGGCCTTGGAAAGCAGGGACATAACCACTATGAGAACTCCTATTGGGCTTGTCAAGATGTGTACCTTGCCTCAAGGTGCCACTAATTCTATTGCGCATATGATGAATGCCATGCATAAGGTCCTTTGTGAGTATATACCTCAGCTTACAATGCCTTTCTTGGATGATGTGCCCATTAAAGGGTGTGTAGAAGAAAAGAAGAATGAGAGTCTAAATGAGCAGGGATGCAGATACTTTGTGGCTAATCATATTGCAGCTTGTGAAAAGATTTTGGCCAGGTTAGAAGAAGTGAACTTGACACTATCAGGGCAAAAATCTGTTTTTGGAGTAAATGAGGTTGTCATTGTTGGACATATGTGTGGGTATTATGGCAGGAAACCTTCACCTGAGAAGGTGGATGCTATACGCAAGATTACAAAGTATTGTTCTACCACTTCAGAGGTACGGAGATTCATTAGAGCCTGTGTGTTTTATATGATTTGGATACCCCATTTTGCACACATAGCAGATTGTTTATATCAGCTGCTTCGAAAGGGGCATAAATTGTATTGGGATGAGAGCCACACTAGAGCCATGCGGAAATTGAAGAAGTTATTGCAGATTGCTCCTACTCTCAGGAAAGCGGATTATAATTGCGGAAGGCCTATTGTATTGACAGTTGACACTAGTCCAATTGGCATAGGTTGGGCTGTGGGTCAAGATGATGCAGATGGAAACATGTACGCTATTCGGTTTGGGCCGTACATAGTCAGACATGTCTTTGACAATGCAACATATGAGCTGACAGAATTGGACGCGACAGTGCTTAGAGTGCCCATTGCAGGAAAAAGAATCAAGATTTTCAAGAAAAGAGATGATGAGGATTATGCATTGGAAGAATTTGCAAGAGAAGGGCAACAAGAAGAAACTATAGTAGAAGAGACAGAAGATATGACAGATAACCTTGCTGATATACCGGAAATAGTCAATGAAGAGATTTATCTGTTCATGGATCTTGACGACAATGATCATGGGTAGTTGGCCCATCCGGAGGATGCACAGGATCAGAGGGGGTGGATGTCGTACTGCTGCGCATCCTAGGTGTGAAATCCACCAAAAATTTGTGTGTGTGACATTTGTTACTTTGTACATACTTAGTCGTTGTGTTTGCATTTTGTTCAGCATGGGCAGATCATGGCAAAGGGCAATCTGTCAGAGAAGAGGATGAAAGTGACGAGTGGGAGGAAATTGGTGATGATGGTGACGAGGTGATGAGTTATGAGAGCCCTGATGAATTAGTAGAGAATAGAGGGGATAGATGTGTTACTTGAGGATGAGACGATGGGTGTTTGGAACGCAAGCCAATGTTTCTTTTGTGATGTTGTACTACCTGATGGCTCTATAGAAGGTTGTGTTGAAGCATATGCACAAACAACATGGTTTCTTCATTCCAGATTCAGATTTTCTTAAAGATCCTTGTGGAATGCTGAATTATCTTGGCTTGAAGGTGACAAGGGGTTTTGTTTGCTTGTATTGTGATGATCGAGGAAAACAATTCCAAAGTTTAGAGGCAATTCGAAAGCATATGATATCAAAGAGCCATTGTAAGCTACGATATGAGGATGGGGGCATAGATGAGGAGTTAGAGGACTTTTATGATTTTGGTAGCAGCTACACGTTTCAAGAGGATTCCCAAATTGTGGCTGTTGATGAAACCCCTACCCCCCTAGCACTTAGTGGGAGCTCAGAATTGGTCATTCGACATGATATGGGAGAAAAGAAATCCACCAAAATTCTAGGCTCTCGGGAATTCTGCTATTGTGGGAAAAGGCCGCTTTTTTGGTAAAAAAGAGGCGTGTTGTAGGCCGCCTGGGGGAAGAAAAAGAAATGGAAAATAGGGGATCTAGATGGCACAGAATTGCAAATTGTTTTGGGGGGGAGAGCAGCGATTCGGAGGAGGAAGCTGATGACAGCAATGTTGCTACTGAGATCAGTGATCAATCTCCAGTAAAAAGCCTTTTGGATATGAAAACTAATACTATGGTGCAAGGTATGGGGAGACAAAGATGAAAGCATTTCAGGGATCTTGGAAGATAACATTGACACACCCCTAGAAACAAGAGATTTCTTTTTGAAAACGAAATTGGAAGTTGAACACATGGCGATGCAGCTTCGTATTTCACTGCGCAGTGATGGAAAAGATTGGAGATCTCATTTATGTGAAGCTCAGCAATTACAAGCAGAAATGTCAGAAACCTCATCAAGTTGCTGTGCGTAGCTACAGAGGATGTATTGTTAATGTTGCATAATCGAAGATGATATTTCATTTTTCTTGGATAAGCTGGAGACACAGGAGAGATACATAAATAAACAATTTGAGCTATTGCTCAATGCTTCTAACAGATTACAATACTGTGAAAGCTCGTTTGATGGGAGTGCAACAAGTCTGGTTCATTTTCACACTTTACTTATAGGCATAAGCAAAGTTTGAATGATGTGAAAGTATACAACTATCAGCTAGCCAACATATCAGAACAATTTGATAGGGTCAAAAAAATCATGATCTCGTGAGTTTCCATCTATAGCACAAACTGGTGGAGAAAGGAAACAAAATTTCAAATGTATCTCCACTTGTGCATATGAAGAATGCTATATACAACCTAAAGGTGGACCTTCAAGAGATGGAGGTTTGGATAGGTGTTCTAGAGCATACTCTCCTACAAAACTAGGTCAACCAGAGCATCACAATGACAAATACCAACCTGAGTGCAAGTGGAATCTGATGCCGAGTGTGAACATCTGTTGTTCAAAGGAATCTTGTCAAATAGCACACTGGCAAGATCGTTATGGCTCTCTTGTCTATTGTCAGAAAAATACAAGTCCAAATGTGGGGTCTAACCAGAAACATGATCACATAAATTATCACTTGAGGTTGTGACTGAAAATTATTAACAAGGATAAAGGCGTGTCAACCCAACCATGTAATCCTCACAGATACTTTTGAGTCAGGTGCCATGCTACAAGCCACTTGATGGAGTGTACACATGTCAAAATTGACATGATATAGAGATCAATAAGATCTTATGAGATGTCGTACTATCTTTATTCTTTGTGAGCTTTGACCATAAGAAGAGGCCTTGAGGGCATATCAAAGGGATGTGAAGGACTTAAGTTTTTGAGCAGCCAGTTTATAAATCAGATTTGTCTTTTGATGAAGCTGAGGCTGTTGATGTTGAACAGGGTTGCATTCAAATGGGTGAAGTGCAACTAGTATTGCATACATTCAGGTCTGTTTGCCACATTCAAGAGACCAAAGGCTTGAACAAGTTGATTATAGGGCCATTATCCGAAATTGAGGTGACCTTGTATGCGTACCTGTACAAATATTTGATCATATAGAACCAGTCCCTGGGGAGTCATACTCAGGTGTTGGGCCTACACAACTATCTTTATGACAGCTTTCAAATTGAATCGTGAACTCGCTTGATTGATCTTCTATCTTGGAATTTCTCAAGGACCTCTATGGTCGCGACTTTGCTTTCGAAAAACCATCGACAGCGTCGAGAGAATCTACATGCAAAGCATCTAGTAGGAGCTATATAGGAAGGCTATATAGATAGTTCTCACCTCTACAAAGGATGCAGTTAAGTGGAGGAAACAGTTTAGTGTTGTCACAAATTGTGTGGTGGGGAGACTTGCTTGAGATGTTGCACCAAACACACTCCATACACATAAGAGGAAGCTCACTCAAGAACATAAGAGGAGAAATGGATGCCAAAATATCTTCTTGTTGGTTTCTAATGTCTTGTTAATAGGATTTTATGTATTACGATTAGATTGTAATTATTATATTTATTTTTATTTTTTTAGATAGTGATAATGAAAAATTAATAACTTTTGATAATAAGTGATTTAGAAGAAAGATTGAAAAGAGACTATAGTTTATTTATTGTTTAGAATCTACTCATAAAAATTTATTAATAATGGATTTCATGTGTATATACGGACTGAAACAATAATTAGTAAATATTAGTGATAGTATTAAGATATTAATAGAAATTAAGTATGGATTAAGATTTTTTAAGTAAGTTCTTTCTCTAGTAGAGATCTTGAAGATAATGGAATTTATATATTATAGGTTGTAATTCAAAATAAAGTTAAAAAGTAATGTTTAGTGAATTCTAAGTATGCAAACAAGGTTAATAGTTGGACTACTAAGAAAGAGGATAATATGACTTTTATGCTAATATAATGGCTTTACACAGCCATTTTACCTGTGTATTTGGGGGCTTTCTAGGGGGACCGGTCATATGGCCAAAACTAGCTCTTCTTCTTCTTCTTCTTCTTCTTCTTCTTCTTCTTCTTCTTGCTTGCTTGCTTGAGCTTGTGCTTGAGAGAGAGTGTGTGTGAGGGAGTGAGGAAGCGAGTGTATAAGGGTGAGGGACCGTGGTGGAAAAGCTCTCCATCTTCTACTCTTTTATTCTCTTTTCTCTTGTCTTGCATGCGGATGTGGCAATGAAGCATGGAGCTTGGAACGTGAAGATCAAGCTTACTTGAGCTTTCACCTTGGATCATGGAGCTACCGTAGGGGCTTTCAAGAGGAGGCAACTTGATTGAGCATGAAGGTAAGCTCTCTACACTCATAGGTGTGAGAACACAAATAGCTATCTGAAAGTTAGTCATTGCACTTGACTTGAAACACTTGAAGCAATAAGCGGTATGTGGGTCCTGGCAGTTGAGTGAGAGCTCCCACACTAGTAAAAAAACAACTTTCCATTAATGAATGTTAACTTGTAATAATTTGACAATGATGGTTTGGAGTCATCTATACCTGCGCTGACCCCATGGGGAGATATAAGAATTGGCTCCTCAACATCAACAGGGTCAAATTGGCATAAGAATCTAAGACCTACCAAAATTCTCAATGCATACTTAATTCTCAATTTATCTCACAAAGTAAAGCAAGGTAGTACAAGCAATATAATTACTCATGTGGTATATCTTTGTTGGACAAGTTATACAAGTCCATGGATGCCTTGATGACATGGGAAAAGTGTATACCATTAATCATCATCACCTTGGCTTGATGTTTGTAAAGGTTTCCTTGCATGGCCCACTCACAAGAGCAACATTCCCACTCACAATTTGCATTCTCCACTTTGTGCCATAGATCACTCTTGTTTTGGCTCTTGACCAAGGCAACCATATGCTCAATATATAAGAACCTTGCATTGTCATCAGAGATTTCTTGGACATGTTGCATGGAGCTCACAACAAGGTCTAAGATATTAAATTTTTTTTTGAACCCATCCTCCTTCAACATATCTTGATACCAATAATAGGAATGAAAAGGACCCAAAAGCTTTTGTAGGAGCCAATCTACCCTCCAGCCATGAATTGACTTGCGGCCAACAAGAAATCATGATTTTAGAATACCATGATAGGACTCAATAGTGGCACACTAGAGACCTCCCTATTGCCAACAAAATACAAAGAGTCTCCAAATGAACATCTGATTCCATACACAATGCAACATAAAGTCCCATAAAATAACACATTGTATAGAGTAATTAATCTATGCATAGCTTACCTAATAGCTTGTATTTTTGCAAGGGTGTCATTGACCATAAATGCATTAGGTTGCCATGATTTTTTGGCATCAAAGAATCGATTTTAAAAGGTTACCAAAACCACAACCGAATGTCATCCATGGTGCAAGAATATATAATAATCCAAGCAATAGGGATGCCATTCTGACGAGAGTCAAAAACCAAGATTGTATATAGGTGAAACTACAAAATACCATTCTAGTCAACATTAATTAAATTTGTTTCAATACACACAATAATTAAAATATAATATCTTATATTTATTGGTGCCAAAAGTGGCATCCATTGCTTGCAACCCATTGTCCCCATGTGTTTTTGCCATCTCTAGTTGCCAATCCATTTGCAAACCAAGCACAAATGCATGCCCTTTTGCTTCATCAAAGATTTGATTTAAAAATGTTTGGCTCTTATTTGTGATGGCCCAATTGGGCATGCTACGTGCATCATCTTGGACCATTTGCAAGGTGATGGTTTCCAACTTGCTTGAAATATTCAGAATATCTTGCAATGTAAGAAAAGTATCTCTTGTTGTCTTCAAGCTACCATCTCTAGCACCCCTCTATACTATATGTATGTGTTGTTGCAATGTGAACCCTTTGTGAAGCATGCCACAAATCCATGATTGCATCCCCATTGACAACCATGGTGCAAAGGCCATCCTTGCACTAAATTATCCTGTTGTGTATAGTGCACCATGGCACACATTTCCTTCTACATCATGCTCGTATTGAATATAATTCAAATGACAAATTGTGGGCCAAAGGTATAGTTGTGTAGCCACAAAATGACACTAATAGCCTACAACATAGGTTTGGGACTCGACCCTACATTTGCATGCCTTCTTTTAGGCTTTCATTGTTGGTGGGTTATTTCGAACATCAGTGGGGCCAAAGTTGCACCAATACATATATAACAAAATAGAACATTCAATAACATTGTTAAAATACTTAATTAGTGTATGCTACATTGTGCTTTGGAAGTATGGATTTACCCGATAAGTTTCATGTGCCTATTTGTTGTTTGGACATAATATTTTATCTATTGTGTTCTTTGATGTCCATTGCTTGCAAAAGATAGTAGGCGCATCCTCTCTTTGAGATTCACCACATATGAAATCATCCAACCAATCCCATGGAATGTAGGCAATGTTTTGGACCTCAAAATTTGATGATGGATTGGTACATGCTTCCCATTGAAGATTCAAGGCATCAAACGGACCAGATGAGGGTTTTTGAACATTAATTTTTGGATTTGTATTAGTAGGGGTGGCATGTTTGACAATGACGGGAATCATGAAGAATTGTGTAAACATATGTAAAAATAGCTTTAGGTGTCAATGAAAACTTGCTAAGACTTTGAAAAAAGGGAACTTGAAGAATGGACTGCTTAAAAAATGGTAGAAGTGATAGCTTTGAAATGTTGCATGGGGAGGGGAAGAGCTTATTGTTGAATGGAAAAGGACAGGAACTTAAAAAAGGAAACTTGAAAAAGGATTGCATAAAAAATGGAGAGTAATGGAGAAGGAAGGCATGTTGGTGAATGGAGGAGAGGAAGAGCCGGAAGAATGGATTTTCTTCATTAGAAGTGGGGGAAATTTAAGTATTTCAATTTTGGGTTAGGTAGACTTTGACAGCACTTGGTTTTAACTTTTTAATATTTAGGTTCATTAAAAGGCATAACATCCTAAATTT
Source organism: Lygodium microphyllum (assembly GCF_053477565.2). Taxonomy (NCBI): domain Eukaryota; kingdom Viridiplantae; phylum Streptophyta; class Polypodiopsida; order Schizaeales; family Lygodiaceae; genus Lygodium; species Lygodium microphyllum. The sequence continues at coordinate 116,713,287 of NC_141137.1, read as the reverse complement.
AAGGCCAAACTCTGTCAATGTAGACCCCACCAAGCTTGTGATTGTGATGGGTAGAGCTATGATGTGCATCATCCCATCGTGAATGGTGAAACATCCCTTCGTTTTAGCATATGGGTCCTACCCCAGATGCCTTCTCTAGAGTCGAGTTGTTTGTGGGACAAAAAACCCCACTTGAAATCTATCGTGAGCCCCCTACATTCTTGCTATAGTCAACTCTCCTATATGGTGCCATCCCCATAAAATATCACCAACTCCTCAAGATGAAGGAAGTATGGATAGGACTTGTTATGATGTTCAATATGCATCCTCTAGGCCTCCAAATTATTGCTCTAGATCTCGATATTGTAGTTGAGTTTCAATATGCAAAAAACAAGGTACCAATCATGGGATAAATTATACAGACACAATTCAATGGTGAAGCTACTAGGGATGGTAAAAGAAATAACTATTCTCTTTTTCTCTTTCATGGCTATCTCTACCTTTGTCAGCCTTTTCATAGTAGGCAACAATAATCAATTCCCCATATTACGTAGATAGATGGCCTCCTACAAACAATGAACTTGATTACCACCCAAGTCTCCATAAACATGCAAGGAAGCTTAGTTGGAGAAGGTGATGTAGGCGCATCATGTATAAAATCGTTGCTACTTGATTCACAATAGTTAAAGATACTTTCCCTTTGTTTATTAATTAAGTTTTCTTTTGAACCTAACTTAGATTCATAAAATTTAGCATTAGGAAAAAAATGAACTCACAAATGGGCCTTTTAGCCCCCCCTCTCTCCTCCTTAAAACAAGGAAAAAAGGAGAGAAGAATAGTAAAATAATCCTCCTCTCTCTCCACTTTTGCAATCTCATTTTTCCTTTTTTATATTATATACAAAGATATACTCAAATTCCTTCTCTCTCCTCATTCAAGAAATTTTTTCCAACCAAATTTTATATTAAAAAAGGAGTTAGTTACGGGAGTGTGGTGCTTCATTTTCAATGCAAAATGATTAGTAGATACGAGGTAATTGATTTTTTAATCGAGAACAAGGAAAATGAAATTTCAGAAGTTCCTTTTAAGATATTTTGGGGATTTTTTATATCCTAGCTTTTGGTCAAAAAATAAACCAACTGGTCAAATTTTGCATTTTTTGGAGATGTTTTTGGAGGCAAACTAGAAATATCTAAAATACGAAAAGTCTTGGACATCCCTACCCTCTGAGCTATTTCCCCCCATATCTATACTCTCTCATGGCTCTATTGTGACCTCTTCTCTGTGTTTATGCAACCTTCATTAACAAAGTGAATTACTTACACCCTCCTTTCCCTTGGCACCTTTGTGTGCCTCTCTGTGCATCTCCACTCTACCTCTTGTGACAACCAAGTAGGCTCCCCGTTTCTATTAATAGTAAAATGAATACATGAAAGAAGGAGCTGCATATTGAGGTAGAGATTGAATATGCCCCATTATTCAAGAGAACCTAGCGTACTAGTGTCAACCCTCAGGTTTTGCAGAGTTACAGGCAAATGGGATTTAAACATGTGGATTTGTGGGTTGATGGGGGAATCTACCTGATTGACCCCTTAAACAATAGACCTCCAACTTTCTCAAGAATCACAAATTTACTGAATTATGTGTGCGAGGGTGAAATTGGGTTACTTGGTTATACTAGGCGGCTCAATGATCAGGCGTTCAAAGTATTTACAACTTGCCAAGAAACCATAAAAAATTGCCATGATGTGATCGTTGCACATCAACTTCATATACAACATCTCATAGAACAAGTGGTACAACTGAACGACACTATAATTCAACAAAACAATCAAATTATTTCTATGCAGGACCCTATCCATGACATTGGTATCTCATATGAGGAGGCAAAGGCACAATTGGAAGACTTGAGAAAGATCAACAACAAGCTAACACAGGAGCACAAATGAAAGAAGAAGCCAATCAATGAGTTAATTGCAAATAGTGGCCAGTGGAAGCGACGTATCAAAGCATGTAAGGTAGCTCAGAAAGAGAACCTAGATGAGGGTGAGGTTGGATCGTGTATTAGTAGATTGCTGAAGGCAAGTACACTGGAAAACGCTTTGAGCAATCGTAAGTTTAAGGCTATGAAGAAAAAGGTGATTGAATGTACATTAAAAGATGTGTCAAATGAGTTCTCAGCTGTGGATGCACAATCTATTTGTGACAGGGATGGCATTAGCACAACGACTTACTCAAAGATATTCAAAGATGTGAAGGCTGGGTTTGGTCGTGTGCTGAAGAGAAATAGAATCTGCCTCTTCCTCAACCTTCAAAGTTAATAGAGGCTCGACGGCAACTTAATACAAAGGTTTTGGAGTTGATAGGAGATCCCCTGTATGTTCAATGTGTGGAAACACTAAAGGTTGGAACCAAAAATGCATATGAGGTGAAGTTCACCGAACTCAATAATTACTATTTAGATTTGAACAAGGTGCAGTCGGCCATGGTAATGCACTACAATATGTCTGTTGAGGAATGTAATAGTAAATTACCATTTATTATAAAATTAGATGAAAGTGAGGTCGTCAAATGAGTAAAGCTTGAAAGAGTTAGTGTAACTTTGATGAATAGAGCTTTACAATTCGACAAGAACAACCTAGGGAACTTTAGGGCTCAATCTGAGAGCCATGTGTGGTGGCCCGCTGCATTTGAAGTTCCTAAGGAAACATTTGAGGTGTTGTAGCTATTCTTTATGTATACAAGCATTCCAAACATCATCGATCGTCAAGAACATGGTGAGATGCTCTCGGTTGAAGGGTATGGTCAATACTTGGTTGAATGGTATCTTGCAGGAAACTTGAAAAATTTAAAATGCATGTGTGGAATCTCCAATGGTGCAAATACAAAGAATCCATGCCTATATTGCTTGACAGAGAGGGTGGAAGGAAAGGATGAAAAGAAGAACTGGCGAAAGGTGACAAGTGCTGCACCGACGCACAATAGAGAAGATCCCACTTAGAAGCCCATATTCAACATTCCCTTGGATAGTATTCACATTTGTTCATTGCATGCTTTTGTCAGAATCATGGAGAAACTTGTATATGAATACATTTGCTTTGCTTATAAGATGCAACTAGAATAAGAAGCCATTGCAACGTGTAGGAATGTGGAGCGAGTGCTATCAGAAATTGGGCTACACAAGCATCAAGTGATGATTGAAAAAGATGAGAAGAGATCAAGAAAATCTGGTAACTTGCCAAAAAAGCCTTGCTTTGGAGGAACAAAGGCTAGGAAGTTTCTCTCAGTACCCATCAATGAGGAAGGGAATGTCATGGTTCGTAGGCCGCAGGACTACGATGGGTGGAAAAAGTTACATTTTGTAGTTCCTGATCAAAGTAATGGAGGAAAAACAAGATTGGCCAAAGCTAAGGTTTGGATAAGTCTTAACAAATTGGCTCCCTTACTTTGCAAGATGGTGTTTAACAATGAAGATAAGCAACAATTTATCAATGCTATGCATAGCTTCTACGAAAACATGGTGGACGCATGGGGCAAAAGCTCTATCACACATTACATAGTGCGTACTAAGTTAATATTTTAAAATTGTATGAATTGTATAAACTATTGAGCATAGTTTTACTCATGTGTGATATGTGTCTTTGTAGCATATCCTAGAGGCATATGGGCCATACTTTGGAGAAAAGGAAAGCATCGGAATTTGGTCCACACAAGGGATGGAAAATTCACATTGGATAGCGCGTAGTGCATACCAAAGAAAAACTGATCATGGTGGAGGGGTGAATGGTAGCAATCCAATGATCCAATTGCTATCTTGGTGGTATAGGATTATAGTAGCGGATGAAGCTAAACTCTTGCAAAAGAGAGCAAATGAAAGTGCTGATGAATCGGCTACAGACATGATGGAATCACGTCATGTCACTAAAAGAGTGCATTATGAAGCCTCAAGTGCCAAAGAAAACCATGCCAAGTGGCTAGAAACAAGGCTTCGACAAGGCAGCAAATGGGTTCGAAAAGAGCTAAGATAGTAAGATGAATAATGTGAGTCACTGTGAATGCAATTCATAGTTTAAGAGAGAAAGAGAGAGTGTGCATCTATGTGAATGAGTCTCACAGTTTAGGGTTATATAAAAGAGGGTTTCACTTTCTATCTTATTCATTGAGTTCTCACATCTCTTGTGCAGGAAAGATGGCTAGGTCTAAGGTAGTTGCAAATAAGCTTCTGCTCAGAGCCCCATATCGTGTTCAGCCCCTTGGAGCATCTACTAGCTCAGATGCACCCCCTTCTCAACCTAATCCACCTTCCTCAAGTCGCCCTCACAAGGGTCCTCCTCAGCATCCCCACAAGAAATGCAAGTGGAAGCCAGGTAGAGTGGCCTTGAGAGAAATTAGAAGGTATCAACGCTCTTTTGATCTCATCATTCCGAAGGCGAGCTTCTTGAGACTTGTTCACGAGATTGTGCAAGACCTCTACCACACAAAAAGCAGGAGGTGGTTTTTGGCACAAGGTTAGGATAGACCTGATCCCTTCACAAAAGAATGTCTTCATGCCTACACTATGCTGCAGAGTCCTTTTTAGTTGACTTGATGACTGATGCTCAACGTTGTGCAATACATGCGAAGCACATCATTGTAACTCCTAAGGACTTGCAACTTGTAAGAAATCTTCAAGCAGTGAAGGATGCATTTGTTCCAATGGAATGAACATAGCTTGCAATGTTATCTTTTTTGGCATAGTATTATCCTCGTGCATTGGACATATGACTATGTCTCAGTGCAAAACTATTGTATGCGCCCTTAAAATATGAATTAAATTTTACACTTGTCCTTTGCTCTCAACTTTGACTATGCATCTTTGCTATATTTTCAATTCTTACTTACAGTTTTTGTTAGCACTGTCAATTTCAATAGGAATAACATGCAAAAATTTGCCATTTCTTGTTGTAGACTTTACTCCTAATGCCTATGTATAGTTCACGTGGTGCGAAGTTTCTAAGGGCCAGTAGTTGCGATGTTGATTTCTCAATTATCAATCCATCCATAATTTTGGTGTGGGATAATTTTAAAATACTAAACTATATCGGAATGCGACAAAACTTCACACGCGCACTCGTTAGGTGGCCAAGAGTCCATTTTTTTTTGAAAAAAAAGTGCTTGTAGACCCCTGGTCCGAAGTCTGGAGTCTGGAGCCACTTTCCTGCATGGAACAAAGGGTCTGCAGGCACTTTTTTTTCCAAAAAAAATAATTTGGACTCTTGGCCACCTAACGAGTGCGTGTGTGAAGTTTCGTCGCATTCCGATACAAGGTTATGGATTTCCTCTAATGTATTTTTAATGACGTACCTGCTTTTGGTATGTCTCAAACCCTTACATTCCTTGAACATGTGTGCAAAAATTGCAATCAGTATGAACCAACTTAGATGTACATTCTTTGAGCCAGTGCTTGGCTTCATAGAATTCAATATGTCTACTGAAATTTTTGTGCTACACATGTGCAAAATGTCGCTATTACACAATGGCCATTCTATGCTATTGAGATTCAATATGTGCATAGACTCAAGGGTTCCATATTCTCGACTCCCCTTGGGTAATATGTACTTGGAGTCATAGAAAAAAAACAAGGTCCTCTGTGAGTTGCTTAGTTGTACGCCCCTCAAAGAGCAATCTACCAATTTCGAGGTGGTAACACTTAAAGAATAAATGAAACTCTCAACATTTTGCCACTCACAGCAATCCGAAGGGTATACTTCTGTAAATACAAGACAAGTTGTTACATAGGTATCACAAAATTTCTCATTCTCAATGAGTTGCAAATACTTACTGTTTGCAATGTTTCATCGAAAGGGCATAGTGGGCGCAATGTGTATTTGTTTTTGCATGAATACATGTTGTACAAACACCTCTATTATAAGGTGAGAATCAACATTCCTTTGTCTGAGAGCTAAAATTTTACCCTTCCAATGCTTTGATACATCTGCAATTGCAGATGCTTTCACCCTACAAGCTCCCTTAATACTTGGACGCATATGTACCCAAGACAAGCAATGATACATATCAGTGATCCAATTCCCTTCTTCATCTTTTTAGTTATGTACTTCTATCGAGAGAATGCTTGTTCTTCTCTTAGGCATTATAATCTACGCATTAGATGTAAAGAAGTATGTATTAACCCCTAAATAATAAGCATTTTAAGTCCGTCCAGTAATCACCAATATGCCATACAAATCAACATGGCATTAATAGATGTTTACACTTTTGTAAACAGACATAAAAATCGATATCGAAATGCATGTGGATTTTACATCAACACAAAGTATAGATTTAATTTCAAGACATCACTTTAATCATACCATTTACATGAAATATAATGAAAAGAATAGCACAAGAATACTCAGAGAATTTCACCAAAATAAATTTTATTATAATGAAGAGGAGTATGATTTGACTCAATACATTGTATGAAATGTGGGTATTATAGAGTAGTTGTTACAAGGATAGCAGCCACATGGCATGCAAATCTTAATAGGCACATTGGATTGACACCTGAGATATTTTAAGACTCAACACATTGTGTGTTATATGGATGATATGATATAAGAGTTTCATGGATCATTGCCAATTGGCATGGAGATCCAAATGTACACGTAGGACCAATAAAGCATAGGATTTTTGAACCATCGACTTTCAGCAGATCCATATCATTCAACAGTTGATGGAGAATTATATGCTTCACCTAAACCTTGCACAATACTTGCATGTACAAAAAATACCTGCATGAATCCCTTTTAACAAAAATACTTGCATGAATCCCTTTTAGCAAAAAATATCTAGATAACTACATGAATGGAAGCAATACAAAACAGGGCCAATTTACCTATAAGATGATTTGCTGAAGATAAGATTGAATCATTGCTAATCAAAACCCATTGCAAATGATGGACATAAGAAAACATCAATCCCATCAAATATAAAAGTCATTAATTAAATGAATAAATTTTGGCACCACAAAATATGGTAGATTTACCTGTAAATTGAGCTATAAAATCTCTACTCTACCTTGTGTTAAGTGCTGCAACAATAATTGATCCTTAAGTTAGAACTAGCATCAAACCCTATTGTAAAGCTAGTAGAAAAGGGATAATGCAGAGAGGAAGAAAGAGAGAGTTTGTGTGAGTACGCGAGAGAGAGAAAGAAATGAGCACCTATCCAATCTTGCCCAAATTGATCTCTGCAAAAGACAATTTTGCAAGAGTTAGTATTTACATGAAGGTATACTGAAAAAACAGTAGAAAAGAGGAAACATAGACAGAGAAAGAGAGAGGGAGAGAGAGATAAGCACTTATGCAAGGTCACCCAAAATGATCTCTACAACAAAACAACAACAAGGGTTAGAACTAACATTGTGTTGTATTGAAAAGATATCAGCAAAAAAAACAAATAGAGAGAGAGAGATTAACACATTTGCCTCTTGCTCCAAATAAACTCTACAAGAAAACAACAATTAGAACCAACATCAAATTCTATTGAAAACACAACATAAAAGAGAAACAACACATAGAGAGAGGGGGGAAAGAAAGGAGAGAGAGATGAGCACCTCTGTCTCCTGCCTCAAACAACCTCTGCAATAAAACAACAACAACAGTAAGAAATGACATCAAACCCTATTGAAAAAATAGCAAACAAGAGAAAATGCAAAGAGAGATGGGCACCTGTGTTTTGCCCAAAATCTGGAGCTGCGTGGAGAAGAAAGTGCAGAGGTAAGCAGAACGCTCAAAACCCTAATTACTCTCAGCAGGGAGCTTCAATGGAGACAAAAATTCACAAGTATAGAGAAGAGAGGGAAAGTGGTATGTTGGTCAACTTTTGGGTCAAATTGATTTCGTAAGAGGGAAAAAAACCAAAATTGAAAATTCTCCAAAAAAGGGAGGAAATACGAGGTGAGAGAAACTCAAATTTTGTGTACTATTCATTCTCCCTTTTTTTAATCCCCCACTACCCCTTTTTTTAATAGAAAACCCAAGATTTGGAGAGAGAAGATTCACCCTCCATGATGTCAACATCTAGCCTTCCTATTGGACAATCCAAAAGGCCTACATCTTAAACTATATTATTTTTAAGGGCCCATTTGTGAGTTCATTTTTTTCCTAATGCAATGCTTTGTATTCTATTGAAGAACTGGAGCACCATCAACAACTTTTCTCTCTATGTCCTTATTTTTTGTATTTTTCTAAGATTACTTATCTATGCTTGCGACTTTCTTCCTTGATTTTTTCAACATCATCTTCTTCAATTGTTGGTTGCAAAGCAACACTCTCTTGGTATTTATCTTCATATTCCTCCATCCTTATAACCTTTCCCAATTTCTTTAGAGATGCAGTTAGTAAGCACTAACTCTATAGTTACCAAAACCATTTTTGGACCTTGAAGGCCTATGTTTTGGTTCAACACGATTGTCTCGTGTATCTAAAAATTTTGTAGAGTGTACCCAAAATTGGAAGAGCTGTAGTATAATCATATCCCAACTTTATTGCCTCTAGAGACTTCATAATTTTATATTTATCCTCCCCAAAAGCTTGTACGATTGGCATGAATCATTGACAAGGTGCCTCCATGAAGATGGCCTTTTGAAAAGCTTCTTTGCCTATGTTATATTCACCAACCCCAACCAAAACATTCTCCTATGTCTTCAAAAAGAAATGTTTTTTTTAGTGTACTTTCTTTGATACCATGCAATATGTCCTAGTATAATATATGTTTTTGAATATGAACTCTATGCTTAACCACACATGATTTGAGAAGAAGTGCAAATTCAAAACCTATACCATGCAATCACACAGTCCATGCAATACACAAATAGATGAATGCACTAAAAGGATCATTGCCTAGCCTATCTACAAGTGCTCATGCATCATGCAAGATGCAAATACACTTCCTTGATTATGTTAAGTTCCTTAACCTCACCTCCCATCACTCAATGAGAAAGAATTGTTGCACTCTGCTCCACCCACCCAAATCTCACAAACACTCAAAAAATAATGGTCCTCATGATGTTTGATCAAGCCACCCAAATCTCACAAACACTCAAAAAATAATGGTCCTCATGATGTTTGATCAAGTTGAAAAACCCATCTCACAACTAAACAAGTCCTTCACGACCCTCAAACTCACCCATCTACCTTTCCCTCTCAAAATTGAGATTTCTAATTTGGTGATGAGTATCCCAACTCTCGTGTGCGCAAAGAACAGTGCATACACAATGAATATGCTCTCTTAAGTGCATATGCATCTAAGTTTTACTACATATAGCTACAGCAAGCATCATGCCATGCTAGTGCTCAATGATGGTGGGAAGAGTGCATAAGCGCAATCCATAGTATAGAAGTACTTGAAGAAATTCATGAGACAACCATGGATGCCTAGGAGCTTCAATCAAAATCCAACTCCAATTTGTCTAAGAAGATGCCAAACTCGAACACAACAATTAAGTTCTCAAGCATAGCAAATCTACAATAATGACAAAAACAATTCTTAGTCTAATCAAACACAAAAATTTAGCTAGAAAGTAACAAGAAAACCAATCATGCAAAAAATTAAGTACAAAAATCCCTTCCTACGAGATCCAACACTAGGGGTTTCAATTTACATAAAAAGATGTAACACATTTAGCCCTTCCCCTAGTTTGCAAGCATTCATGCGTAGTAGTAGCTCTCATCAAACAATGAAACATCTATAAGCCAATCAAAAATCGAGTCCAAATGTTAACCTCGGCACAAGAAGAAAGCAGAAAAAGTGGAAAAGCATAGGTTGGGTCACCTAAAAGAAAGGTGGCCTCTAAGAATCAAGTCAAAGGCAAAAGCGCATTTTTAAACACAAGGTGCTCCCAAAGCTATTGTAAAAGAGATCCATGCTCCGTCTTGTGCAAATTGTAAAAAGGATAGACGGGCATAAGCTAAAGAAAGAGGCCAAGTAGAAGGGAATGGGAAAAAGGACCTTGCTACAATGGCCGGTCATGTAAAAAATGGGATGGGTGCCCGTGGGATTTTAGGGCATGTATATAAAGTTCAAAAAGTGAATGAGAGCTCATTCTTTGGTGTGTGGCAAAGTGGAATCTTCTTCTTCTCTTCTTCTCTTATCTTGCTTGCTTGCTTGTGAGTGCTTGAGGGAGTGAGTGTGAGTGACTGAGGAAGTGAGTGTATGAGGGTGAGGGATCTTGGAGGTGAAGCCCTCCACCATCTCCTCTCTTCTTATTCTCTTCTCTTCGCTTTTCTTATCTCGCATGTGGCTATGGAGGATGGAGTTTGGAGGACGAGGTTTGAGGATGCTTGAGCATGCATTATGAATCATGGAGCTATTGGACTGCTTGAGAGAGGAAGCAACTCAATCCGGCATCAAGGTAAGCTCACTACACTCATAGACAGAGAGAGTGCGTCGGCTATGTGAGAGGTAGCCATTAGTGCTCACTTAAAATGTTTGAATGAATAAGCAGTCCGTGGGTCTTGGCGGTTGAACACATGAGCTCCCAATACATTTTGGTTCCATTTCCGAGACAAATGGATTCAAGCTTTGAGCACTTGTGTGCTTCAAATCGAGCATCGAAGTAAGGGTTTCATCCCCGAACCGGAGCTTGAGATAGGTAGGAAATTTGGGGTATTTAATCTTCACAACAAGTAAGTATTTTGGTTATTTTGATGGTTGGATGAATAAGAGAGTAGGAGAAATCAATTCATTACTTTTCTTTTGATTCTTGTAGCATTTAGAGTAGGTTAAGGTTAAGAGATCAGTTGGAAAAGTGTAGGATTTGTTGCTATAAAATAGGCCCGAACAGGGCACAAATCAAGAAAAACAAGAAGAAAAGAGTGCTCAAGGGGATTAAGGTCAATGAGTGAGGGAGTGGGAGTGGCAAGAAATTTGTTGGGAACCTAGTTGAGAGAGAGAGAGAGAGAGAGAGAGTAGAGAGAGAGAGAGAGAGAGAGAGAGCGAGAGAGAGAGCTCCATTGCATGGATCCACTTCGATCTTGCCGCCGACAAGTTTGTTTCCCACTACAGGTATACCCTCACCTTCTCCTTCATGCATAGATAGGATTTAGAAGTGCTTAGCAAGTGTGAAGCTCAGAATCACTCGGCCTGATGAATTTTTTGTCATTTCAAAAAAAACATACTTCATTTGGTCCGTTTGAGCAGCTCAACCATGGGCCAAGTCCCAGAATCAGCCCTTAGCCCACTTGTTCTCAGCCATTCAGCCATCTGAGTTGTCGTGGTACATTCTGACATGTAGTCACTCGTCCACCCACCCGCCCTTTGAGCCATCCACTCAGCCAGACTAGGTACTCGGCCCTCAGCCATTCGGCCCATCCAAACCCCAAATTCGGCCTCGACCCACTCGTTCCTCGTACCATTTGGCCTAGCCAATTCGGCCCTCAGCCACTTGGCCCATCCGAGTCAATCACTTGGTCCCTGTGATTTGGACCTGTTGGGCCAAATCTGGTTTTTCCCAAAATTTTTAAATTTTGGACCAGATCCACCTAGACACTGGTCGTGCAAACCTCTGAAGGCCACATAGACACTTGAAACATATTTCTTCCACAAGTACCAAAATGCAGATGTAAAGGCGACGCTAGTCAACTATCTAGTGACCCAGCCCATTAGTGGCATCAAGCAGAGTCATAGACCCCAACAACTGAATCTTGATTGAGCAGGAGGCGTAGCGAAAAACCCTAAAAATCAGCAAGGATAGTCAAAAACTAAACATACAAGCCTACCAAGCCTAACCCATAAATGAGAGTGCTAGAGCAGCTTAGACACTTTGTTTTCTCACTCACTCTGATTTTTGGCACTCGAAACACACTTAAGAAGAGCTAAAAGCCTGATTGCACATAGTGCATGGAAAAGAGTACACATGTGCACACATGCACAAAGTGAGGGTAAGTTGAGGGCTAGTTGTAATTAACAAGGAACTCACGCAGACATAAAAACTTGAAGGAACCCACCACTAAGAGAAGATCCCAAGACATAGACAGGTGATCGAATCCCCAAAAATAGTACCAAGCAAAGAACGCAACTGAAGAGCGGGGACATAGCAAAAGGACTGACACTATCGAGGAAGTGGATCTACCCCGTCGACCTCATCAACCTGATTGACAACTTGTCAAAACAGGAAGCCTTAGACATGAAAGAGGCCAGCTCAAGCCGTAGAAGAAACAAAGAACTTGACCTAGGAGATTTTCTTGAGGCGATCTAGCAATTAGTGAGAAAATATGATGCTAAAACCTAGCTATAACATCACGACAAACTTGCAGAGGTAATCATAGTAGATCTTGAGGAGGAGAGGAAGCTAGCACATAAGGCTATGCAAGGCATAGTCGCGTACAACCAGGATCAGCAAACTAGGAGCTTATGCTAAAGCATGGAAATGCAAGAGATCTAGAGAGTGCTAGCCCTAGCAGGTAGAAATTGGATAGAGAGCGAGAGAGCACTAGAGGGATACCTCATGCTGAGCGATTGCTAGATAATGTGATAGTAGAATAGAGCACTACAGCATTAGCAACATCGCTACTGGTAGGGTTAGGAGTCAACCAAGGCTCTAAGAGCCAATTAAAAAATCCCGTGGTAGCAAAGCAGTTGGACAAATACCAAGAAAACAACGATCCATAGAGCTTTATGGAACAGTTTGAACAGGTCTACGAGGCCAACGGCTCCACTGATCCCACTCAACGCTCACAAGCTTTTGGTCTCTGATTGGGTGATAAGGGTTGGATACACGTGTCTAGATGTTGTAGAGCGTGCTGATTTCAATGGACTAAAAAATCTTGTCATTAAGAGATTTTCCAAACCTGGATACTTTGATAACCTGCTATTGCGACTTATGAACGCCAAGCATAGAGAGAAATAGGACATCTGAGATTACGTGACCCATGTGAGGAGCCTCTTCAAGAGGATCCCTATGGGCGAGAGATCAACCGAAAGAGCGGTGTCCACGATATTCATTAACGAAATACGAAGTGAAGAGATCTACAAAGCCTTGGCCAACAACGCAAGCTTGTATCGAGATGCACTGACAAGGGTCTTTGAAGAAGTTATTAGAGTGGATGACCATCTCAAGGAGAGAAGCTCCGGGTGCTCGAATCGAGAAGAGTCTAACACTAGGAATTTTGAGAGGGCCTCAATGCCGAGTGAGAGATTAGGTCCAAGCGCTCAGGATAAAGGGAAGGGAAATGATTCAGGACAAGAGCTGGCAGAGATGAAGATGGAAATAGCCAAATTTCAATAACCACTTGCAAGCCAAGTGTCAGGACCCTAGGTCATGGACCTTGCACTAATTGCGGTAGGTTTGGCCATAACGTTATGCATTGTTGACTACCTCGGAGACTCCCATACTCGCAGCCTTACAATCAATCCTACCTTATGAACAAGCTGCCAAACTTCTTTGGAAGGGGAGCCCCATTGGCCCTCCCACCACCTAATGACACTAAGCCAACCATCCCTAGGATGGAGATAATCAAAAGGAATCGACAGGAAGAAGCCAAGCCTCGTTTATAGGGTATGGAGGAATCTTGAACATCCTTATCCAACAGGCAATAAAAGAGGCACAAGATGGAGAAGAGGGAGCATATGAAAAACTTGATAGGTGACCTCCTCGTCAAGAAAAAGAACAATCAAGTGAAAGGACGGTTAGTGAAGAGGAGGGAGAGCAAGAAGCTCAATCCAGCAAGAGGAAGGCAAAGATGCCTAAGTAGAAGACAATGCAGGAAAAGTAGGAGGAAGAGAGGAAGAAAAAGGAGGAAGCGGACTTGCAAAAATCCAAGAATGAGTCAAAAGGAGCCAAGGAAGAGAGGAGGAGAAAAGCCGCCGAATAGGAGGAGGAGTTGAGGAAGAAGGAAGAGGAAGACATTGAACTAGCCAAACGAAGATCAATGGAACAGCAAGGTGAACAGGGCGAGATGGACACCTTGAGCCCAAGGAGAGAGGAGGGCCCAAGTTCAAGCACTCATGAAAAGATAATAGCGGTGCCTGAGTTGGAAGCCAAGAAAGAGTCGATGGTGGCCTTCGAGCTAGAAAAAGCTTGGCAAGTGGCCATGTGCCAAAAAGAAATTAGCGAGCTAAAGGCCAAGCTCAGCGTGCTAAGGAAGAAAATGAGAAAACTTGGAGGCAGCAGCTCGAAGACAAGAACTAGGATCCAGTTGCACTACAATGCAAATATAAAATCTTGATACTGCAGGACCAAGACCTAGAATCTCAATTGTAAAGAGTCCAATCAGGCATGTAAGAGCTTGCTGAAAGAGAAGCAGAAAGGAAGCAGGAACATGAGGAGTATCACCAATAGGTCAAAGACATCGTAATCAGGGTGTTCTTGGAAATATATGGGCGCAGGAGAGGCTGGAGAGAGAAATTGAACACTTGGAAAAAGAGAAGGAGGGGCTCACCCACAAGGGGAAAGAACAAGAGTCGATCATAACAACCCTAACACAGAGGCAAGGTGAGAGCTCTCTGAGGAGATGATGAAGAGAGTAGAACAGTGGGCAACCCACAATGAGTGGGGAGTGAGAACCCTGGCATGCTGTCTGGCTCAAGAAGAATCTGGGAATGACACACACGGATGCCTTGAGAGCAAGCCTATAGATGCCACCCAACCTGGGGGAGTTGGCCCAAGCCTGGAAGAGCAATGTCACTACCTCCTATTGGCAAGCCTAACCCCACAAGAAGTGGACGCGCTTGGATTCACCAAAGAAGAACAATAGGAGCCAAGGCATGAGGAGGAGGTGTACATGAACTTCGAAATGGGGCTGCACGAGGAAGAGCTTGTCCCACCACCTCCTTCCCTATGGCCTGACGAGTAACAACACATACATAGCTCCACAGAAAGAAAGGCGGCGCTGAGGGAAAGAAGAAAACAAATGGTGGAGGAAACAAGAAGAAAATGGAATGCCAAAGGAGTGACGACACCCTAGGCACCTATCCCACCATGTGAGGGCGATTCCTCCAACAAGTTTCCATTCCGACCTTGTAATCTGGGAGAGGCAAGAAATGGCTAGGAGCCCCTTCAACTTTAATTTCCAATTTCCCACCACCTTGCGTAGAGATTTTCCCATCAAGGCAGTGGAGGAGGTGACTAATATTGGAGGTAGACTCAAACAGAAGTGGTTGAAGGAGAGAGAGCAGAAACCCATACTATGGGGCATTGAAGATGTAAAATTTTGGCAAAATAAAGTTTTTGAAGTGCCAAGGTCTATGCTTGGCTATGAATGCCAACCTACATGGAGAAGAAGGGTCTGTGATGCCAACATTAACACTTGGATGGCCTTTTGTAACACTCAACCCTTCGAGCGGAATGACCCAACTTTTATTCCCTACCCTCAAAGGGTGGGAGTGGATTCTGACTCCAGTGTCCACTACCAGTATGATTTCCCAATAATTTATAATTGACATTGTACTACATATGAAGATGCCTTCATCTTCACATCAAGAAATTTGTACGGTACCCTGGTCCACTTCACTGATGAATTCTCCTCATGCCCTGACCCCGCCTTTATTACCACTTCTAATTACCTTAGATTGCTTAGGATACTCCTTAGGCAAGACCCCACTTCGCAAGAGTGCGGCCTACCAGTCCTCCATTTTGATCCTAATGCTATAGATAGTTGCGCAATGGCTCGACTAATGATGCAAGCTGCTCTACTACCTTCGTTTTGGTTAGCTCTTCTAGAGGATATAAATGATAGCCACTTCACCCATTGCAATCATCCATTACTCTCCACCACCACCCTTCAAGTCTGCCTAAACCTCAAGGGGTATCTCCAAAGCCAGCAATTTCTTAACAAATCAATTAAGCCCCCTTCTCTGCCTCACTCCGATGAAGACTAACTTTTGTCATGACTATGTAACTTACCCAAAAAAAAAAGAGAAAAGGGAAAGATAAATCGCCCAAAGACACAATGAGCTACACACATATCACAGTCACTGCACCTAGGGGTTCTCAAGTCAAGTGCGTCTGGTGGCCTCGATAGGCTAGATCCGTGTCTAGCCCCCTAGCTCTTTTTGATTTCCCACTACACATGCTTAGGGCACATCAAGGGCAGGACATACCTAGGGAGGTAGCACTGACCTATCACCCTAGGCTACACACGTTGCACCTCCCTTATGCACAAACTAAGTCCTCTAGTGAGGGACAATGCCCAGTCTCACTCCCAGTCCCACTAGCACGAGCGTAATGCACCACATAGCAAACTGAGCATACCCCTAGGTAGTGCACCTTCTTTTCTTTTTAGGTACAATCAAAGGCCCCAACCATTAGCTCCAGAGGCCCCATCATCCATGCAATGCACTCCCCATTTTATGCGACAATGTCATCGTGCAGGTGAAACAAAGAAAGGGCAAACCGAGGTAGTCCCACTCAAAAAGTAAATGCAGAAGCTCATTTGGAATAGTGCAAGATAAGAGAATTGCGAAGGGCCAGGAGACGGATCCATGTATCACCATTGTCAATTTCAAAGATGGATCTGCCCATCAGCCTCTCTCCACACATCAAGATCCATCCAAAACCATATTCAATTTCAAAGATGGCATTAGGGGAGTTTTGCTCAAAAAGTAAATGCAGAAGCTCATTTGGAATAGTGCAAGATAAGAGAATTGCGAAGGGCCAGGAGACGGATCCATGTATCACCATTGTCAATTTCAAAGATGGATCTGCCCATCAGCCTCTCTCCACACATCAGGATCCATCCAAAACCATATTCAATTTCAAAGATGGCATTAGGGGAGTTTTGCTCAAAAAGTAAATGCAGAAGCTCATTTGGAATAGTGCAAGATAAGAGAATTGCGAAGGGCCAGGAGACGGATCCATGTATCACCATTGTCAATTTCAAAGATGGATCTGCCCATCAGCCTCTCTCCACACATCAGGATCCATCCAAAACCATATTCAATTTCAAAGATGGCATTAGGGGAGTTTTGAGGTGTAATGGAGGGAAATACCTAATGTCATACTGACCTAGGTATAAAAGGTGTGAAGGACATTGGCATGGAGCATTTTTAAAAATATACATCTGTCCTTTCACCTTCTTCACCTTCTTCCCTGTCCTTCCATGGCTGCCAGCCATTTCTCTCTCCTCTTCTTGTCTTTCTCTCTCTACTCCTAGTCTTTCTCTCTCCTCGTTGTAAAGAGTTTACTGTTCATAATATAAATCATGGGATTCTTATGAACACAGAAGAACTTCATTGGGAGTTATATGAGGAATTTGCATACAAAATTCGAACATTGTTATCCAATAACTAACTTAGTTACATAAGTTCTTTTGTATTTAGTATATAATTTTCAGTTATACCATGTATATTGATGAAAAATAAGTCTATGGGAACCTACAACTTGGTCAACTGGAAGTAATTGACAGTCAGCAGGATAAATCACATTGATTCAGGTGCAAAAATATGGTCAGAACTCAAGAAGAATGCCAAAAGTTGCCAAAAAGTCCACTAAGTTTACAGGGGACCTGAAGTAATAGACTTAAGTGACCAGCAAGTGACCTGGGTAGCTCAAAGAGTGACATGGGCCTAAGCAGGGAGCAGCCCACATTTTTCGACGCAAAATGCAGGCTGCACAGTCTGAGCACAACTGGAGAAAGCTGAAGCTATGGTGCATGCTTTGGAGCATGCAAACTGAAGATCAACAGGCCCAGAAGCTGAAGATGTAAACACGGTGAGAGCTCCACTTCTCTGCCCATTTGGTCTGATGAAAATGCATGTTGAAACAGTCTATAAAAGGGGAAAATCTGAGAGAAAAGTATGCACGACTTCTCTCATTTTGTCTACCTCATTCTTGGTCCAATGAAGCCTGACTTGTACCCAACTACTTGAGTGACTTTGGGGCAAGCAAAGGGTGAGGATTTTGAAGGTATATGGGCTATTATGGACTAAAATAACCAGTCATCATAAACAGGCTAGCACACTGTTATTGTCCATTTTTATGAGCAAACAAGAGATTTATGTGGTTGTAATGGAAGGAAATGACCTCTTTTCATCAGGACTTTGTTCATTAATGATTAGAAGAGCTTCATCATGGGTTTATGCACTCATTTTGAGCTTGATTATGGGCTGGAATTTTCTGTTTTAAAACATGGCTGAAGCTAAAATTATGCTTCTTCAATTCATTTCATGTATCATTGGCCCAAATCTTGAATGTATTTGAGTCTATCAACATAATACTTGTTCCAAAGGGTTGAAATCCATTTATGTACTTGAAATAAAAGCCATTAGAACTTGCATTTGATATTCATAATTGAATTGAGAATTTGAAAATATCCTTTATGATATGATGTATGTATCCAGAGGCATTTGATGTAATCAAGATAGAGTTATTTCTTCCGTTCATGTATGCTAAATACATAGAGAAAAATCTTGAATTCTTCTTCCATACCTAAATCATTTCTAAATCCCGGATCTTATTAAACCCCAATCTATTTCCCCTTCCTGAACTTTGAATCCTAAACTCCTC